>NW_026712745.1:0-149489 GCF_030625045.1 Achroia grisella
TATTATATTTTAAATATTTTGACTTACCTATGCACAATTTGAATGTTGTGATAGTTTTTTAAGTTTGCAGTTGTCGTTCTTGGCAGTTCTTTTTAACTGAAGTAGTTAGCGAAGGCTGGACAGTAGGAATCGTCATTATAAATTACAATGTACTTAAGAAACGTCCTATGAGTAAATATTTTTTAATTGTAATTATTTATTAATTGATAAAATAATACAATTAAAATTAAGCGTTTACTTATAAAGTCGTCTGTGGATCCGTTGATTGTCTCATCCATTTTAGCGATCAAGTAGTAGCTTGTTGCATAAGTTTTGTTACAGTTGAAGAGTAAGGCCAAGCCCTAAACTAGGGTAGCTTTACATAAGCATAACTTGCATATGCTTATGTAAGCTTAGAGAAAATATTGAGTGAGATATAAAATAAAAATTAGTGCTGCTACTCGTCAGATTACAAATATATTGTCAGTTTACAATTAAAGTGTCAAACTGACCCTTACCAATTTCATGATATTGTAGGTGTCGAAAATACATCGTAGCTTCGTGTACTGTCAATAACATGGTAATTGGATTGAATTGGAGGGGCACCAGGTTGTCAGGCACCGCTGGCTCGACGATACCAAGTGGCGGAATTTAATTAAGCACGCCAACTGTTTGAGAGAATCAGCAACAATGTAAACGGTGTTAATCAAACTTATCTAGATAGATCTGTCCTAGATGAAATATTAAATTTTATTTTCTCATAATTGCGGTAGATATGTAATTCTTCATACGTATTTGATCTAATTCCTGAGCGACGGAACAGATTTAGATGAGATTTTGTGTGTTTATTTCAATTGGATTTTGGATGGTTTAAAAATAGAATTTGATTCGATAGGTGGCCTTGCTGTTCCGGACAGGACGACATTTTCCGTGTCCTTTAAAAAATAGATAAACCTTAAATATACTTGAGCAAATTCTTTATTTATTTCGACTATAGAAAACTCCGTTATTACAACGTATTATTGTAAAAAGGATACATATTATTACATAAAAAAATAGAAAACAATAAATGTAAAACCCTGCCTAACTTTTTTTTTTTTGATTTCATTACATGCAAAGCAATCTAGGAAGCGATCCAGGGCGCTCCCCACCTCCGCTCCGATATTACCCCTTAATTTTAATGCCGTGTGTACACCGATTATAGAAAGGGTATTTTTGAAAAGAAACAGAAAATGAAATATTTGTAGTCTGTGTTTTATTAAATTATTCTATTTGACAAATGGTGGCCCAAAGGTTTGCACATCTCTTTGCTTTCGATGGTCGCAGGTTTGATTTCTCGTACGATGCAAACATTAGTATTATTTGTATCGGTCTGGGTTTTATCTATATTATGTACATATTTACAAATAAAAACTGTATTTAAGTATATATATCAGTTGTTTAGTACTCATAACAAGATTTATTTACCTTGAAACTGGATGGCGTTGTTGTTTTTAAATTAATCATACATTAAATTAATAAAAAAACATTACACACAATATCATGTATTTGTCTTATTGAATGTTAAATTAATTATGGCCGACCACTGGGAGACCAGTCATTCATAATTTAAGAGTCACGCTCTTGTCGGTGGATGTCTTGCCATACTCCTTGATCTTCTATCATGCTAAATGTTCATACAACACAACTCCAATTTTGTCTTTTTAATTTGTTCTATGCAGTTATGCCTTTAGTCTTCCTCTTTTCTTCTATTTTTCCTCAATACATTTTCATAAATTCATCGTGCCGTATCAAGGTTCCTAACATTTTCGCTCATTTATTTCCAATAGTATTCAAAATCTGCTTTTTTCTTTCACCCTGTGTAGCACTTCTTATTTTCTATCTTTATCTGTGAGACCAGTGGTTATTATTGCACTGTTATGTTCAATACGGTGTGACTATTGTTTAGTAAGTGAATTGCAGACGGTGAATCGCGGGATATCGTTAACTCCCCGCTGTTGTGAATGGGGCTGACATTGAAGCCACGGTCGTGACAGACGAGAGCTCTCCTCAACTCCTCATTGAAAGATGCGGTTTAATGAAAACATAACGAGACGACTACAACGGTTTATTGCAATACAAGTTCCCCTTTAGAGAGCAGTATTTGGGGTCATTTTTGTAATATGCGGGAATGGGTGCTTGTCTGTGGGGACTGATCTTTTATGACTGTTCTACAAACTATTTTTAGTGAAATTTTCTGTAATCTTTGTCCTAAACTTTAATATGTATTGTTATAATTATATAATTATTATGAAATATATATTTTACTGTTCTTCTTTCTGTTAGTTCTCCTCAGTTAAATACATTACATCTTAACAGGAAGGAAGGTATTTGAATTTTTAAGAGCTGGCTTGCTTACATACAATGATTTTTGCGAGACTAAAAAAAAAAATCGAATACCTACAAAATAATTATTGTGCGACTTATTGTTTATGTATATATTTGTAAGTCTAATTTCTTTCCAAGGCATAAAACAATAAAATTACAACTAACAAATATCTATATACTTTAATACATTTACACATAAGTATTATAAAATCATTATACATATATACAAATTATAATTTCTTTCTATTTTTTGATGAGAAATACACCTAAAACGTGGCTCGCAACATATACTTTTTGAAGTCGGTTACAATATGTAATCGACCTACAAGGTACCTACATAATACAGACGTCATATTATTGACCTTACAACCACAGAAAAGCAGTTTCAGATTAGAAGAATTGTCTGTTCATCGTAGACAGTGGTACATTATTTAACTAGATGTTTTGTTACACCAAACAACGATATACAACCTTATATCGTGGCAGATAATCTAAATAGAAGCGTGTGGTCATTAAGTGTACCCTGCCGAGATATTTGGCTCAGTCTGAGAATAGCAAAGCTCCCGTTGCTATGTAATTTGTATTATCGTATTATGAATTTGTCACGTGTGTATATTGTTTTGCAAAGGAACTGTTTTATTTGCATTTGTTTTGCATTCTGGCAGATTTAAAAAAAATGTTAATAATAAAAGGTAATACAATACTTTGAATGAAAACTATTAAGACAACTAAAATGTATTAAAATATGGATTTACAGCGTAAAATCAGTTTGTTATTGGTAAGGTTTGCTTTATAAGCTATATATATATATAAATATATATCAACTAGTTTACGTCAGTTTTTTAATAAATATAAAGATCACCTTATCGCCTACCAGAATGAAGGACGATAGAATACTGAAAATCATTTATTCAAAAAACGTATGGCCGCTTAAATAAAAAAACAAAATTTTTTAAAATTGGAATTGTTAAAGAAGACGCTCCAAATATATTATTTAAAAGAAGATAATTTGATGAAAACAATCGATTATGTCTATTAAAAACGTAATCGTTGTTAAATTATACCTACTTTAAATATATGATTTTGGCGTTTTTATGCTACACATCATGATAGATGCACTTGAGAGGAAGGTTCTAGACCAAATATACCGGATGTTTAAATGCGCGATAACCTATATCCTAAAAAAGGGGGAATATGTGATGCAGACGAAGTTGAGGAGCAGCTAGTTCTATTTAATAATCTGGTTTGATGATTAAAACACGCTTGATCTTCGCGTTAATAGAATGAAAAAGAAAATAGACAAACATTGTATTCATAATGTGGTTGCTTTATAAATATTTTCCTATGCAATAGATATGCTATGTAATTTATAAAGAAATCAACAATGGAAGATATTTCTGGTATGAATAGGAAAATATACTTACCTGGACTAAACTGCTGTTTGAAGAAGAATATAAAAGATATTTTCTTTGTTTGTTAAAGTATAATCTTTGTTGTACATCTTATAGTTCAAGGAGATTAGTAAGTAATAAGACTAAAAGTGTTAGTCGAAGAAATAAATATAATCTTTTATAATAAAGATATGTCGTCTTTTATCAGTTAAAAATCAGTGAAGTACGAGTTGGTCAAACCATGAATTTTTAAATATAGTACCTAAACTAGCTCCTTCGACCTTTTTTTAGATAATATAAGTAATGTAACTCTTTAAGTAATTTAATGATACTTGTTATTTAAAACACAAATAGCTAGTTTTCTGTCGTGAGATACTTGTGGCGGCGTGGTGGGCCGGGTCATTGGGCTCCCTAAAATATGGTCGAGCACAGTGGTGGCTGGCTCATCCGTCATACTCGTGAACGGGTGCTGCTTGTGTGGACTGGTCTGCTGTAATCACTATGACTTATTTTCTCTTATTAATTGTTTAACCAGTTGTTGTATATTGAATGTTTTTTCTATTTTATTATTTCATTGAATTAGTGCTAATCGGTGGTTTGTATTCACACACTTAAACTTAAATTGTAAGTAAGAATAAATTATTTAAAAGAGCAACACACAAGTTTCTTGCTTGTTCTTCTTGTGATGAGACAGCATTCTGAATAAGCGGTAGATTAAAAAAAATGTTATGACTGTTCAAAAGTGCTTCAATGTAAGTTTATTTGAATAAATGATTTTCTATTCTATTCTATTATTCTATTCTTCATTTGTATATTATACAATAGGTACGACATTACTTTGACATTTACAATGAAGGCAGATTGTATATGTTTGTTATCATTAACAAACAGATATATAAGTATCGTATTTATAGTATATTAGTATTATAATGTAATTAGTATTGTAAAATGTATAAATAGTAAACATGTCTATCATGTTATAGATGTCATAAATACCTGAAACATTAATATTTCATTTAAACATTAATATTGGTTTATCGTCGGAAATGCTGATACATTGTTATTATAACAATAAAGCTTGGGATATTAACGAACATAATTAAATACGATTCCTCTCCCAATAAATAGCAGGTTGTGTATTCGAATCCAGTTGTATATTAATATTCGGTCAAGCCGTTTCGGAGGTGTATGGGAACGAAAACTGTGACACGAGAATTTTATATATAAGATTTACTTACTAAGTACATTCATCCTTACATGTGAATAATTAATTTTTTTTTGTCTACCACTCATTCGGAACGCAGAACCGACATCAATAAGGTAGTGAAACGTAGTATACAGTTTTTTTATTTCCTTGTTCTTCTATATTTTTATAACTTTTTTGCGTCTGTTTTATATAAAATACTTCGGTGTACTTGATATATGTAATATTATGTTATCTGTGGTTATAGGTACTTAATAGTTCCTATCATATGCAACTCTTCTCCATTTGGTTCCCACAGTGGTTCAACTCATCCCATTTAATTATTTTCCCCTCTTTTATTATTTTTTTTTAAATTGTAATTTAGATTCAATAGATAAATCAATTTTTTATATAATTACATTATTTAAGAATATTGAACTGATTGTAATTTTAACAAAATTTGAGTATGGAACTATTCTTCACTTTCGATTATAATATTACAAGCACGTCTCATATAGGCATCAAGAACTAATTTTACTACATCAGTTTTTTCAAATATAAAGTATTTCATGAAACAACTCACAATGGGTTATGATTTATGGTTTTAAGGATCGCGGGTTTATGCGAATATGTAGGTACATATATACATAGGTAAAACGTAATTTACCTGCGATTATGTTGTTTCCATTCCATATGACACCGTTTTATAAAGATAAATAATATTTTCATGGTAAATATCCCGTTTCGTATAAATGGGATCTTCTTTATATTCTCGTATTTACCTACTTATATATTAGAACACCAACCCTATATAAGTATGGAATTACAACAAATACTCATTTGTCATCCAAACGTCCATTCTTCCATCGTAGTACTCTAATTTAAATTACTTAAATAATTAAAAATACTTAAAGACAAAGTTTATTCCTCAAATGTTTGTTATTTATTATATAGTGATACTATATAAATAAAATAATTTAAGAAATAAAAGTCAATGTGAAATGTGTTTCCTATAATTTAGAATGAGAAACTTAATATTGTCCATCTTGCAACAATTACATAAACCACAGATAACATACATAAACTAAAGATGGTGATGATTATACATAAACTAATATGTATACAAATATAAAAGAAACATCATTATGTAATTTTAACATATACTTTTTTGTAAATTTTTATTTTAGGAGAGAGAAAAGGGCAAGAAACGAAGCTGTCATAGCAGTTAAAGTTGTAATCCTAATTTTCACTTATTTAATTTTCTTTACAAAATGTATGTATTATATTATATATATATATATATATAAATATACACATATGTTACATCAATTTCTATGCAATTCCTTTACCAATCCATTTCCATATGGAAATGAGTCCCAAGTTACTAGTAAGACTGCTGCTCTTATTATAATTATAAAGCTTCTATCCACGTTATACATAATTACATTTACTACAATTCATGAGGGGAATTGTAGTAGTAAACAAGTAGGTAATAATAACGATTCCACGGTTATTAAGTGAGGAATTGTCTAGCTAAGCCCTTATTTGCAGAGGCACATAAATCGTCAGAGGACACTATTGGCTAAAAGGTTTTCTAATCCCGACCCTAACGTTACGAAATTAGGAACTACTTGTGAACAATCTAATGGTAGGGTTTAAATCAATCAAATGTGGATTGAGAATGGTTCAATATACTATTTAATAGACTATAATATTTCAGTGGATATTGGGATGATTACCTATATATTTTGATTATGACAGCCTCGGTAGTGTAGTGGTTTACACATCGCCTTACTTCCGATAGATGCAGGTATGGTTCCGCGCACTTTTTTATTGTATTATTGTTGGTATTATTCTGGATATATTATATACATACATGGTTATTTAGTACTCATAACACAAGCTCTGCTTAGTTTGGGACTAGATGGCGCTGTATAAATTTAACTAATATTACATAGCAATTAATCTTTGTGGGGTAAATCACTCTTTAAATTATAAGTTTGTTTTCGTATATCATAATATTAGTTTTCCCATGACTAGTATCAGCCACTACTACAATAAAGAAATAAGATAATAAAGATTTACAAATACTAATATTTTTTACTCTTATAGTAATATGGCTATTTTAAAATTACGTAGTTTATCATTAGGTACATAGTATAAAACAAAGTCGCTGTCGCTATCTGTCCGTCCCTATGTATGATTAAATCTTTAAATCTATGTTTTTCTACGGATTTTGAAGGTTTTTTTTTTAATAGATAGAGTGAGTCAAGAGGAAGGTTTACATATATAATACATGGCCTACTATGCTACTCGACCCGGCTTCTCACCGGGGCGAGTAGCTAGTATAAAATAAATTGCATCGTTTATTGTATATACTTAAACTATGCAATTTAAAATTTTATCAAGTTATCTCCGATGATTTATTAATTTTGTTTTTTACTTTATACGGTATCTTACAAAAAATATTTTGTAAGAAAAAATATATTACTATCTACATTTTTTATTTACATTGTTATTTTTAGCTTCAGAATATTACTTATTAGATCTACCTACTCAGTTTTTTTAAACGACTTACTAAATGAAAATATAACTAGAAAAAATGCGTAACTCCTGATATTTATAGAGGCATGTATACGTTTAGACAAGATTAAACATCCCTCCACCGAAATAAATTGCAAATAATTTACACTCGTACATAAGATGTTCTTACATAAGAAACAAGGAACATTATTATCAAATAATTTCACCACTAAACAGCTGAACGAATCTGAATATAATTTGACGTAAAGATAAATCGCACCACTAGGACTGGTATAGGTCATAAATTATCTCGAAAAGACAGAAGACTAGGTTACGGATAAGCTATAATAAACTTACTAATGTAATAAACGCGAAAGTTTGTGAGTGTAGATGAAAAGATGGATGGATGGATGGATGGATGGATGTTTGTTACTCTTTCACACAAAAAATACTGAACGGATTTTGATGAATTTTTAAGTATTGTAGCTTAAAAATTAGAATAACAAATAGGCTATAAATTGTATGCAGATGAAACCATGGCACATCTAGTATTGTAAAGTAATGTTGTTAGAATAAACACTGTAAGAACTTTCCTTCAAGAAACAACCAAGTGTTCTGAAATAAAAAACACTTCCTACATTGTAGTAATTATGAAAGAACAATGAAATCCCATAGGAGTCATAAGCACAATTTGATTTCCCCTTCCCAATTTCATGGCAACCCTCGTCACTTCATATATAAGTATTTCGTTACATTCATATCTTATCAGTTAATACCATTGTCTTTTCTAATATTATTTTCCGAATGTAACACTAATATCAACTTTTATTTATTTAGATACTAACATCAGTACGCGATCCCACTTGGTGCAGTAATTGTAATTAAAAAACATTCATCCATGTAGAACATTTTCGCCGCTTATGAATGTCAAGTTTTATGTATTAATATTTTATTACAGATTTAATTTTTTGTCAATTCTATCCAATTAAATGATTTTTTAAAGCCTAAAGTTTATTTCCAATATTTTCCAATATAGATGTCTATGTCTACCATTAAATGAAAATCCCGTGCATGAACTATTGCTATGCACGTTTGTCATTTAAGTAATTGTTTAGTGAATAATAATAGGCTTTGCTTAATAAATATGATTTAACAAATGTTTTAAATTTATTTAAAGGTAATTCCTGCATATCGTTTGCTATCTTATTGTAAAATTTTATAACCATTAAAGATCCATCGACTTTGTCTAAACGATACTTAGGAACAGCAGCAAACAATTTCTGGGCTAATCTATACAAATGTATATATTTCATATACCTGCTATATTTCATAATTTCATTTTCAACTAACCAAAGGAGGTTCCAGAACGTAAAGCTTGCAACATTTTTGATAAATTAAATAACAAAAGAAATATTTCTTTTCTTGTGAATGCCTATGACTACCCCCGCTGTGATAGCAGCCGTGAAGGTATATTCATAATGATCACTACAAACCGAGTCAGTTTGGTGCAGAATATGGAATCGGGGAAGTCTATTTTGGTTGAGGCAAAGGTCGGTACATCACGGGTGAAGGTCGGGACGGGACGGTTGTTCTTTCAAATTGGTATTGTTTGGCATTTTCCGCGACGTGGGAAGTATTGTATGGTATTTGAGAGTATTCTAAACCAATTTAAAAAACAAGTAGGTTCTCATTTACACTGTATTTTCAATATTTAATAGGCGAATAAAAATTGATTTTTTAATTCTGAACCAATGTAGTTTATTTTTTTTCACTCAAAAACTGTCATTATTTATTGTAATGATAGTCTATGGCTAATCATACAGTGCGAGCCTCAAGATATTATGATTGATACTAAACTACTAGAAATACTTATATGCATTTTTTGTTTACATGTATTGTATCTAAAACTACTTTTACACACACACACACTTAACACGCTTAATGGATTTGCCCACCTACACTGCCTTGCTTCCTAAGTTCGCGGGTTCAATTCTTCGCACATTGCAAACATTTGTATGCATAATTATGATTGTTTGTTATAGACCGATTATTTAGTATGTATAAATATTGCACTTGAATCACTCAGTTAAAATCCGTTGCGTAGTTTAAGATCTAATCGAACAGATAGCGGAAGTGACTTTATTTTATGCTATATAAAGGTATTCATAAATGATTTCAGGAAATGAAATTCCAACATTTTATTGAAAAATAAAAATAAGGCTATTACTTTGAAATTACGATGAAAGCTTTGAAAATAGAAATCATACTCAAATTAATTCGACAACTTCCGTTCCATTTTGACAGACCAACCCGGAAAATGGCGACCGCTAAATATGTATTTGAAATAACTAGCCAAGCACTGCGGTTTCACCCGTCTCTTAATCAAAGATAAAATAAAAATCGTTATTTAATTATATAGGACATTTTTGGCCACTTATATACGTCTATATTTGTTTATCACTACCCCTATGTTCAAATAGGCTAGCTACTTCAGTTGAGAAGAACTGGTATGAAACTTAATACGTAAATTTGTTTTATATTATACTAGGCTTTTCACGGGTGTACATTTGTACATGTATATATATATATATATAAATCTTCCTCTTGAATCACTGCGTAGTTTTAAAGATTTAAGCATACATAAGGACGGACAGACAGCGACAGCGACTTTGTTTTATACTATGTAATGTTATTTTTTTATCAGACTTTTAATATAGCGTTTTTAATTATTTATATGTCTTATTCATACATGTGTAATATTTCAAATATCCTGTGCCTGAATAACTAACGTTATACACAGTCGTCTCCCAAATAATTGTTTACAGTGTTGTTACACTTTATTCAAAAAGTAAAAAACACAGTTTTTTTTTATTTAATCTAAATCTAAAATATCTTTCGTTTTTATATTGCAGAATTAAATGCCTATTAATATTATTTAAGCGACACTTGGGGTCTTTTGGGGAAATATATATTATACAGTATAGTATTATTATTATAGTAGTATATTGTATAGTATTTTAAAATAAGAGATTACAATATCGCATCGAAGGACCACTTAATGTTTGTATTTGCCGGTTCTTTTATATATTATACATTATTATGTATGAAATCAAAGACTGTTGTCTGTTGACTTATGTGAATATATTTCAATTGTTTTTTATAATGTTTTTAAATATTTATGTACAAAACAGGTTTTAAACAGCATCATATCGTGTGATTTATTGTAATTCAATTGATAGTTGCAAAATTGGATCGTTCAAACAGACAAACACTTATGTTTTATAGATTTGTATACAAAACGTTCGTTTACGATATTTATGTAAAATCCGTGGTGGAGGTTGCAAATAAAAAATATGCGTAATCATAAAAGGTTTTTTAATTAAATAGACAATTACATTACCATTTTGAAGTGCTTCCTAATTACTCAAGAGGCGAAAAATAAAGCAATATACGTCAAGGACCGAATAATGGAATATTAATATAAACTCACGTTCATGTCAATACCAATCATCGAAATTATATATGATCACAATCAATAAATACTCGTAGATGAAAATTGATGAATACATATTATATGTTAGTATGTTAGTATCAAGTATATATTAGTAATTATTTTATGAACAGGTGTTTTATTGTTTTAAAATATTGTATTTACATATATGAACATACTGCAAAAGATGTAGAAAATTATACAGGATTGCTATTGGTCTGCAATAAAACATTTGTTTCTATTTCTTCTTTTTTAGAATCATTGTTGGTATATATATGCACGTTCTCTTTACTTTGACGGCCTCGGTAGACTAGCGGTTTAGCACATCGCTTTACTTCCGATAGTCGTGGGTTTGATTCCACGCACAGTTTTTATCGATCTTGTCTAGTACCTATAACATAAGCTCTACTTACCGTAGGACTAGATAGCGCTGTTTTAATTGCTAAGGTTTGTTATTTATTTTATACTAAAACTCATAATACTGCTGACTATTATAACATAGTATTGCTCTATAATACAGATATTACAATATAATACCAATATCTGTCTTTATGACTATAACTTAACAGAATGTTGGAACATCGATAGCCTCGTATTTGATTTAAAAAGTATTTTTTACAAGAGCCGAAAGATATACTATAGAACATACAGTAAAGTACTAAAGTTTTTCTTTCGAAACGTAAAGTTTCACACAACCTGTGACCGAGTGGGATACGATTTAAATTTGTCCCGTTTTGTCCCATAGCTGAAATAAGGTTTTTGGAAGTGCTCCAACATTTTCCCGTAAGGTGTATTCCGTGACAGGAATATTATGATGTGAACGTGAAAGAAGTTGAAAGGTGAAAAACGGGTATAGGCGTGTATAGAGAGTGAATGACTGGTAACTTGATTTTGTATTTTATTGTATTTTTTATATATTTATCGAATTAGTTATTAGGCCATTTGACCATGTTTCCATGTAATGAATATTTGTGGCCTCACACATGCTAATAGTAGCGGAATTAAATGAAATCATATAAATCTATTAAGTAATTCTTAGTTTTTATCAGAACAATAAATTTAGTCTAATTCTAAAAGTAAATTATTAATAATTAGCTGTGCCCGCAATTTCACCCGTATTATTATATATTGCAATAAAAAATACAGTCTATGTGTTATTCTGATGCATAAGCTATATTGATGTAAAGTTTCACCAAAATCCGTACAGTAGTTATTGCGTGAAAAAGTAACAAATAACCATACCAACGAACATTCGCAGTTATAATATTATAAGATTAAGATTACCTAGCTCTCTTTAGTCTCAAGCTTAGCTTCTATGGGTCCTGTATAATAGCTGTTAGAAATACTTATAACCCTTTCTTTATATATATTTTATATATAGAGATTACCCAGACTAAGAAAATCAACCACACTCATGAATATAAATGTTGTATGATGCCTGTGTGAACCTGCGACCATAGGAAGTAAGATGGTTTGCCAACTTCTAGATCACTTATACCGTCAAATTACATTAGATTGTATTTAATCCAATTAAAATTCATGTAGTAAATAAATATTTATATTGTGGCAAAATTGAAGATGTTTTACTAAACTTGTGTTATTTCTCCCTAGTTTAGAAACTATTGAGTATTTTATACAAACTGTAAGTTTATTTATGGTTGAATAAATTTCTTACTCGAGGAATGAGCAGATCTCAATATTAATAGTTTTGCATTCTAAATACTACACTGAGAGTTACTAAGTTAACTACAGTTTTAAAGAAGATTATTCACGTAGTAAGGCATGTTTATTGAACTCATTTAGTACACTGCCATAATGTGACCAAAGCGGCAGTAGTTATTTATAAAGACCAATTTATAGAAAACGGATTATTTAATTT
Source organism: Achroia grisella (assembly GCF_030625045.1). Lineage (NCBI taxonomy): Eukaryota > Metazoa > Arthropoda > Insecta > Lepidoptera > Pyralidae > Achroia > Achroia grisella. The sequence continues at coordinate 12,813 of NW_026712745.1, forward strand.
ATGAGAGATGTTATCTTATGTATAAAAAATACAATGCCAAAAATAAGACGAAACTATTTACATTTAATATATATATATACATATACATATAAATAATTGAAGGTATTTTCAAAATGACAGAGTAAAGTCTAAAGCAGTAAATGCTTTTCCGTGACTGGAGAAATAGTCAGGAATATAAATGGAAACCCACATTAATTCTTTTGTGTTGCCTAGATTCACACTCACGACCTTTGTGTTCGAGTCGTATTAGTAAACTACTACGCCTTGGCACCCTTATTTTATTAATATAAAAATGACATTGACTGACATCTGATTGACAGCTACATATAAACCTAACCGCTGAGTTACTGGTACTTTCGACTGAAGTTATCTAATCCACATGACCGCTTCGCCCTATTGTGAATTCCCGCCTACGGAGTTCACTATTAAAGGGAAAATTCCTCTATATCTGAAAATGCAGAGATAAAAACATCAGCCCATAAAGGCGTAGTAATTGTTTAAAAAGAATAAAGAAAAAGTAGATAACATTACTAAATTAGATACTTAACTAAAATTTAAAACCTAATTTAAAAAGATAGCGATTCTAAATTCGAATGTATTTTATGTGTGTTTAAATTTTAATGAGAAAACTTTTTGGTATCGTATAATTAAAGCAAACTAAACAGATCAATTTATAATATACTTTCACTTCAAGGAATAGAATCGGAAATACTCTATTTATATATTCCAATTAGGATAGTTTAAATTTGGAATATTATATTAATATTCTAGAATACATTTCTAAAGATCATCTATGTAGTTACAAAACAATTCGTGCTTTGTCTACGTATTTGTTTTATCTTCTCAATTGTAAATACAGGTGCCTGATGTTATCTCGTCTAGGAACATCAGTCAGTAGTCTAGACACTACAGAGACGACTCGGAAAACAAAGACAAAGCGTTCCGTGAATATCTGTGGTATGACACTGTCTATGACAGTCTTATTCTATAATCGTCACCAATATCAATTTGAAAAAAACACTTAAAATTCAAATGAAATTAGGTTCATTTGAAGTCTTAAAAAATGAAAAACAAAAACAGATATTATAAACTGATAAATATATTTATATATTTTATATCTCAAATATAATAAATGACGGCCTCGGTGGTCTAGAGGTTTAGAGCACACCGCTTTACTTTCGATAGTCGGGGGTTCGAAACCTCGTACGGTGGAACATTTGTATTAATAAGCATAATTGTTTGTATTAGTCTGGGTGTATTCTATGTGTATTATGTATGTAATTATTAAAAAAAATATCTAAGTTTTTATTTCAGTTGTCTAGTACTCATAAGGTGAAATAAAAAAGGTACTCACAGGGTGAAAGAAAAAAGGCAGATATTGAATACTATAGAAAGTAGAAGAGGAAAAATTTTGGGGCACGATGAATTTTTGAAACTTATTATTGAGGGGAAGATAGAAGGAAAGAGGGGGAGAGGAAGACCGAGGCACAGTTACATCAAGCAAATTAAAGACAGAATTAGAGTCGTGACGCATCAAGGCTTAAAGAGTATGATAGGAGATCGTAGAAAGTGGCAAGAGCTCCACCGACAAGAGCGTTGCTCTTAAGTTTATGAATGAATGAATGAATGAATGTACTCATAACACTGCTTACCGTGGGACTAGACGGTTCTGTGTTGATTGTCCAGAGTTATATATTTATTATTATTAATAAAATCATATGTTATCAGTTTGTTTGCACCATATGTGGAGGATAATCCTATTTAATTGAGTTTACTTTTGTTTTTACGGATTATAACGTAATTACAGACTAATCCTATGTATACACACAACAATATATGCATACATGCAAATTTCAATTAAAATTATTGATATATATCTCGTAAACAAGTTTTGTAACAATAATATAATTATTTGTTTAGTCGAAGTTTGTAAAAGAAGCCACTGTTTGGTCTTTTATATTACATTTGTTGCATTTGATCACTTTTTATTGACTAATTTGTACTATAATAAATAATTAAAAATATACAAAGTATTTAAACTTGTTAGTATTATTGCCAACACCGTTTACCACCGATTTTTTTTATATACGCCGTAACAGTAATCATATAGCTAATTTCTGCAGTATTAGAACATATAAAAAGAAAAATCTAAGTTTTTTGTTTTTATTAAAAGATTCTTTTCGATAAAAGAGAACCTATATCCGTCGTAGTGATATAATCTATCTTCACGAGGGGAACGAGATTGTTAGTAATGTGGCTTGCTAGCAATGGGGTTATTAAGCCAGCTTGATGTCAGCTTGACCACCACGCGATTCCTCCTGGACCACCATGTCAAATCCCTGGTGAAATTGCCACAATGGGCCAACTGACCTGACCTCATACAAGATGAGTGTGAGGATAGGTCAGTTCAGGTCATCATTCTCCACTGATGGTCCGCCAGCGTATACCGTTAGAGGAGGCGAGTGCTCCATAACATTATCATCCATAAAAAACGTATCTTAACGTTAAATTTAATTAAGTTGTGTATGTTGTCATTTATCCTTTTAGTCATGAAGTTGGTTACAACTTCAAAAATGTGAAGACAGATAGACAAACTGTCTGGATAATTAAGATCCTTTCAGCCTTTCAGTTTAATTGTAACAGCCTGACAGATATACATTCGCATTTGAAATATTACTATGGATTTGTATTGTACAGGTACTAACAATAACAATAAACCTTGCTATATATTAACTGGGTTTTTTAATCACCTTTTTTATTACACATATTGTAATACTTATAGACATACATCGCATACTTAGTACAAAACAGGATTCCTCCAAAAATATATAATATTGATTATAATAAATTAAATACTTCCTTTGCAAAAAAGCTTACTATAAAATTGAAGAATTCGTTAACGATAATAATGTTTTTGTAGAAAAATTTTAAATACATAGCACTGACAATATTATCTGATTACACTAATAATGAGTGCGTAGCGATTTCTATGTTGATTGTCGCATGCCTCTTACTTGTTACACTGTAATTATTTATATAAAAAAACATTTATCAAAAAGAGCAACACACAAGTTTCTTGCTCATTCTTCTTGTGATGAATCTGCATTCCGAATGAGTGGTAGAATCAAAATATGACTATTCAAAAGTGCTTGTAATGAGTTTATTTGAATAAAGATTATTTCTATTTCTATTTCTATTTCTATTTCTATAAACTTAAAAAATCGACTCTATAATTTTAGAGTCGATTTTCCAAAGTATGTAATTTATTATTGCATAAATTAATATTAGAAGAAAAATTAACTAGTATTGACACGTTTGCCAGTAGCCAAAAAAAATCCATATTATTAACTACCTGGTGTACTTGAAGAAATAACAGGTATTTTTTATCAACTGACGAATTTTAAAAGAAATGTTCAACTTCAGAGCGTAACTTTTTAAAATTACTATTCTGAGCACTCCTTTATCATTGTCCGGCGATCTTGATTGATGTTCTAAACCACTTTATGAACAAAGTTGGGAACAATTAAAATTGCGGAAAGCGCCATCTGTTAGCTTCGAGTTCATGCTGGTAATTAATGGTCTATGAAACCGAAGCCGCTAATTTGATCCATACTTATTGAGATGGACATGGCATAGTATAATGTGCAATTATATCCTTTCATAAAAAGTAAAAAGAACTAATTGAAATTACAAGAGAATTCCTCGTATATTTTTGATACATAAAATACTACACCTATTTTCTGCATCATAAAAAAAGTGTCGCTTAATATCGCTTAATATAATCTACATTTATACAAAGGTCATTAAGATGAATTCAACCGTTTAAATATAAAAAGGTAAAACAACACACTGACAGATAGATAAACAGACAGATACGCTTTCACCAAAATGGCTGAACAGATCCTAATAACATTTTGTGTGCAGAAATAATTGTATATACCATATATGGAAAATATAGAATACATCTTACAGAGCAAGCTATTTTACGAGTGAAGTAGGTGAGACTGAGGGACCCACGCAGACGACTTTTTACAAATCATCCCCGATATTATATTTCTTATTTCATATATATATATTTATTCTAAACTTTTTTTTATAATGCGGAGTTAAAAATACATACAAGCCTAAATTTTCACCCTTCTACCATCAACCTATATTTTTTAATAGTGATTTTAATTTATATGGCAAAACAATGTTCTCTGGGACAGCTAGTAATATATAAATCATAAGTATAATACCAGTTAACCTGTATTATCCTTTATAAGAATATTCACATTTCACACACATACAAGTGAAATTTCATACCTATAACACAGACGGATAACCGGCACGCCTCGTCTTCCCATAATGATTCCATTCTGTCGGGTAGGAACTCTAAATATCCTGTATTGTTCTCTTTACAAAACTAAATGGATTTATTTCAGTACATTCATCCCTTTCAAATTAAAATTTTACCTGATTCCGGAATAGCATTGTTCGTTATTTGCGTACCATTTGAGTACTGTGCCTGCTCTTCCAGACGTGTGAGTTTAATTGTATTACAACTGTAATAAATTTTGGTGGCAATTCTTTTGTTGTAAAAAGTGAAACTAAATGATACCTTCTTCTATAAAACAATGCTCTGAATTTATGTTTATTTATTTACTTGAAATATAAAATACATCGCCGTCGAGTAATAGCTGTACCTACCTCAAATTCTACAATCACAGGAAATATTATATGTAAAAAAAAATTAGAAGGCTTCAATCTAAACTATATGATAAGAAGATAAGATAAGACTTTTAGTTTATTATTTATACACTTAATAAAATTAATTAAAAAAAATAATTATACCTACAGTAATATTACAGATTATCTATTACCAAGTGGAATGAGTTATATTTAACTAAATTTAATTTCTTACATTAATTACATTTATGCAAATCTAGGAAGTTTTGCTAGTTTAAACATTATACCATACCTTACCTAGGTACATTTATATTACTATTACATTTATATTACTGACAAATTGCCTTTAAACATACTCTACTAGATGTGCCCGCAATTTCATCCGCATGAAATTTATAGCCTATTTGTTATTGTGATGTATAAGCTATATTATTGTAAAGTTTCATCAAATTTCGTTCAGTAGTTTTTGCGTATAAGAATAACAAACATCCACCCATCTATCTATCGCTACGAATTTACGCGTTTACAAAGTTAGTAAGATAAAAAAGTGTATTCATTTATTTATTAAAAATACATTTCATAATTTAAAAAAAAATCGTCTTATTCAAAGGCTTAAAAATTATTGAAAATGACAAAAGTTACGCCACTGCTAATTTCCTAAATAGTTCCAAGTTATAAAGCGAAGTGGAGCAATTTAAATAAAGGCGACAAAGCAATTAATCACTTCAGAACAACCACACGTTTACATTGTGTGTTCTAAAAGTTTGAACAATGTTAATTATTTGAAACAATTCAATAATTAACATTGAAAATTTAAGTTTTGCATATTTTATAAATATTACACACATTGTTTAGTGAGTTGATGAATTGCACGGGACAGATTTTTAAATCATTGTTTGGTCCAAAATGATATGCTATCAATTTTTTTGTAGTGATGAAGATATGTGTAAATAAGGTTTCAAAGCGACATATAAAATTATTTTTCTTCATTTATCTATTTTTATATCTTAGTATATATTATTAAATTGCATTCCCTTATTATCACTGAACAGCGCGACGGTTGACTGGTAAAGAATGCCATCAGGCATTAAGTCCGGTATACATTTATGTGTGAAAAGAATAAATAAATAATAAAATTCAATAAATATAGATTAAAGTGCAAGTTACTTCAGAAAGTCGAGAAAATTAGGCATTCTTATATAAATATCTACACTATTTCGCCTGTTTACAACTAGATATATGGTATTCAAAATAATCAAGTTAATAAAGGTTTATTGTATTGTGTTCTTCTCATTTGCTATTTTGTAAATAGACCTTTTACTTCAAGGAAAGAAGTAGATAATGTAAGTAAATAGCCTCATTATGATAATAATGTATTTGTATGGCACGTTTTCACGTTATCACGAATTTACTGAGGGTAGAGGTTATATTTTCTTATGTACCTAATTAGAATGGGAAACAAGCTGATAGTAAGTATTTAAGATAGCATATAAGATTATTTTTTTTATTTTTTACGATTATTGGCAGCACATTGCCTGTATATATACAATATACTTCCTGTAATATTACTTTCTTAATATGTGAATAAAGAATATATTCAACTTCGACCTCTGTTAGATATAAAAATTCTTTATTCGAATAAACTTAAAGTTAATTGTCATCTACTACGCCGACTCTAAATGTATGGTTTAGGAAGAGAAGACGATGATTTTATTAACCCATCGATTTCATTCAATCCCGGTATGTTAATTACATACACAAATTCATATCATATATAAAAGTCTAGCGTGTCGTTATTAAGAAAATATTTTGGTATCCGAAAACATACAACTTTTTTTACAATATTGTGTCTCTAATGGGATACAAAACATACTGCTGGAATAAATTATTCATTGTTGTAAAATAGATAGAACAAATAAAATTCGATAAAGGGTTATATTCTTATAGACTTCCTATTTGGAATTATTTTTTTATGAATAGCGCCATCTGTATTTTATTTCCGTAACCACGTCGTATTGCGATTTTAACGAAGTGCCGTGTAGTGAAAAACGTTAATACTGCTTTTCTCCACGCGGCGCTTTTACTCCAACAGATGTCAAAAGTAGCAGTATTCTTCTTGAAGCAATTTCCACAAGCGCCACGAAAATTATTTAACTAAAATATTTTTAAGCAATTTCATTTTAAAATGTCAATAACAAACTTAATTTTCAGACCCATAGGGGTCCGCGAGGGGACTGTTAAATTTGTATAGGACGAGGTTTGTCTAATAACTGTATTCAGTGGGGGAGAGTACAAAATTAAATTCGTCAACCGTTTTTAATAAACTGTTAGGTATTTGAGTACCACGAAATTGAAAATATTGTCATACAATAATAACGTAATATAGGTACAAGGACTTATAGGTACTTTATAACCGTTCTTTTACGTCTTTATTTATAATTTTTTTCACGGATTCTTTCTTGCATTATTTATCCACGTACGTTGGGGGGTACCCAGTGACGGATGATAGGATGACGATGAAGTCAAATCAGTCAGTTTTGTCATGTTGTATTCCCAAGGAATTAACCATAATGGTTTCTAGGAGATCCACATGGAGGACAAAACATTGCTATCCCTATTACTAATAAGCCCCTTTCATTTTTATTTATTGTATTCGGTTCTATAACAATATTGGGTGAAGTGGCGATTGTACTATAAGGCGCATAGTACCATGAACACTATCTTTTAATGAGCCTAACAAAATTCTGCACCAGCATATTTAGATAATACTAAAAAGTTATGTGGCGTACATTTTTGCCCGTTAGATGATTTTTTAAAGAACTGGCCATTATATAATGCGATACCTACACTTCAATAGATAGAATAATATGGAAAAATATCGAATTGGAACTACTTAAATTCAGATAAACATTCTCAGTAGAAGATATGAGTTGAACAAATAACGGCGGTTGAACTCAATATTTACAAACGGAAACCAATTACAAACTTTGCTTTCGTGGAAATGTTTATTTTAGATATTTTAGAGTTTCATACTGATTTATCGCTATATAATAATTCATGATTACCGAAATGTATTAGAAAACGGGTAAAATAATTGAAACAACCATTAAATAGCAACTAGTAAAGGTCGGTTACTAACGATCTCGGTGCTCTAGCAGTTTAGCAAACCACTTTACTTCCGATGGTCGCGGGTTCAAACATTTGTGTTTATGAGTATGATTGTTTGTATCGGTCCGGGTGTTTTCTATGTATATTATGTATTTATTTACAAAATAAAAAAATCTAAGTATTTATACCAGTTGTCTAGTACCTATAACACAAGCTCTGCTTACCGTGTGACTAGATGGCGTTGTGTTAATTGTCCAGGGTTATTTGTTATTATTTATCTAACGAATAATAAATAACCCTGACTACGACTACTCTGGACCTAAACTTATAATATTTCTTACAACATTCGGTAGTTTACGTCTCTATGTAAGTCCGACTTAAGTTCAGTGTAAAGTCAGTCCACGTCGTACGCGTGACATATAAGCCATGTTGCATACTATCAAATATTACAATACAAGTAATTTTATTCCACTAGTACTATACGTTTCCCTCAGATTTTCTAACACAAATTCTAGCAATATAGATTAGGGGCAAAATAAATTGGAGAACCTACGCTGAATGCTATATCCAACTATCACCAATCAATAGCACATCTCAGCATTGGATTGTAATTTGTGAATAGTTGGCGTGCCTAATTTCCATGACAATGTGAAGCCCGCTTTTCCCTCGTTCTGTTAGATTTTAGATTAATGGCTGCCGGTTGGCCACTTCTCATTAAATTGATGAGTAATGACGCGCGCGAATCGTTACCAGGGTTAGTCTTCATTCACTAGTGATACCACTTTTCAAATTAAAAATCCCTGTCTTGCTCCCAAATTCAATAAGATTTACTGGCATTCTAGTGAAAGAGTTTATGGCACGTCCACGAACGCCTAAACAAGATAAACCAAATACAAGCCTGGCTAAAACGAAAAAAATGTGGAGTAGGAAATAGGGGGCCAAAAAATAAATAAATCAGCTTTACCGTAGAAGATGAACAGAACACGAACTAAAGAATTCTTATGGAACATGCAACCTCAAAAATCAGCATCATTATTGGGTCATTTTTAAAATCTGAATTTTGGGGTGTTTTTGACAACATGTGGTGGAAATACCGAAATCAACTGGCAATACTGTCATTGACATAAAACAGCCCTTTTTTATTTTTGCCACCCATGAATACTATATCCTTTTTCATATCCTTACGTATCGTCAATACTTAAATCCACTAGACATATTACACTGCGTCATGTAGCAATAAAATTAAACAAAACAATGAATAATATATTCTCAAATCAAGTAAGAATATTTTCATTCATTACTTATTATTACAGAGAGTTAATGATTCAAGCCTACGATCAGATTGGGAGTTTGAGACGAGAAGAACTGACAATAAACTTGATTTTTACTCTTTTCAAATGATAATTGTCTGGACAGACTCTTGAATCTTCCATTCAAGAGTCTACGGAACGTGGTAAACCATAAGTTTTTTTAATGTGAAAAAAGCAAGAGTTTTTTTTAATATTCTTTTTATAAGGAATATTCTTTTTTTTAATCAGGAAAGCTTTTGCAGGAAAGAGACATGACATCTTTGTCCTTTGGAATGGCAACACGTGAATGGTATCACGAATTTAATATAATTACATGATATCCGTAGTGCTTATATATATATATATATATATATATACATATATATGTATGTAGACAACGATTATCGTTTAACGTCAATTGTTTCAGTCGCATGATATAAAGAATAGGCTAAAACCATGATAATATTGCAAGTGACTGACATCATCGAGACCTAGACATTAACCCCGAAGGAGGTGGCTACTCTATTGGACGCGCAGAGAATAAGAATTTAAGGATCTGTCCTGTTTTTTCATTACATGAATAAGATGAATTACAGAATAGATTAATTACTATGGTAACCAAGTAGTCAGCCCTGAGCGCCCGTCACGACTAATGGCGTGAAGCGAGCCAAGATCGCTTCAATAGGTACAGCGGGGAAAAATTGGGAAGTCATAAATAATGAGGCGCGATAAAGCAAAACGCTGAAATAAGTATGGCATACAATCGATATATTTATATACAACCTGTAGGAGAACGTGTAGGGTGGGGAAATGAAGTTATTAATATAATTATTCATCTATGTCCATATAGACACGTGAAGTAAAAACTTTCTAACCTTTTTTTATGGAAAATAGTTTCAGAAAGGAATAGGTTTTTAATCTCCTAATTAATCTTAAAAAATAATACTTAATAAATAATAATATACACACATATAATTATACAATAATAAGACAGGACATAATGACATATAGTCTTTAAAAATGTACTTAATAACGTTAAAACTTAAAAATTAATTGAGGTACGGTCAATTTTCATTCCGCCATTGGTAAAATGCAACAATGACAATCCTAAAATTAATTATTTTTTATAATCAACAACATTAACATCTGTTAATTAAATAAAATTCATAAGAAAATTATAATTATGAATAACTTTAGTTAATTCATTATTTACTGGCCCCTTATAATGAAAATCTAATAAACCTTGTTTAGCCATCGGAGCCAAACGTTCAGGAGGTGAACAAATAATCCCTGATAATTAAACGCAATATTTATTTGAATACAATTTGGTACACAGATGGTCCATATCTAGAATATATAGACACCTTTTTTCAAGCAAAGTCACGAGTAATTTAAATATATCAGTGACATCAGACCTACTTTTTTGTGCTTCGTTCGTTGTCTCATTGATTAGAGTAATCCATCCAATCTAGATAAGTCTGGAACAAAGGTCAAAGCAGAAACCTATTTAAGTAAAATAAAAACTCAGACGCGTAAATTCTAAATTCACTGTGACTAACAATAAAGGGACTTGAAATAATTTCAAAGTTTTGCGTTGTTTTGTTGTAAAAAATATATGTATAGTTCAGTATCTAAACAAAACATGAATAGATAAAAGAACTCAAGAATATAATTATGATAAAAAAACTAATCTAAATTATGTTAATGTTAATTAAAATATTCAATTTTGCACATTTTACAACGGATTATTTACGTATAGTACTAAAAACTTAATAAAAAATCTGTTATAGGCTGTTATAAGAATTCTTTCAGCTACAGTACCTTGATTGCTGAAATAAAACTAAACAAAATTATAAAATAATTATAAACATTATTTAATCAATATGTTTATTAAGGAGTAATAAAAATAGAACTTATAGATACATAACAATACCTTATACATACTTATTACTTATACATAACAATAAATAATAATTTGTTTAATTAAAATTATTCACGAATTTTGGCTTTAATTGACTGTAATTCATTCCTTTATGTATATGATATTAATGCTGCCGTGTAAGACGAATGGCGACGTCTAAATGACATGTTCCGTTTTATTCATACGGCCAAATTGAAGAGAGCGTACCCTTCGTCTTTCGAGAGATAACGTATAATGATGCTAATGGGGTCCCTTATCGGTCAGGTGGAATAGGTATATACCACTTACTTAACCCTACCTACATGATGACATGCAGGTAGTCCATCTATATTATAATTTTTACATTTTCATTCGTTTTTAGATTTTCCAAGTTTTTAATGTAATAATAATCGCAAACAAGCTGACAGCTATGTGGAAAGCTTTGGCTATATACATGGATTACTATCCATTACATACATTATAATTTGAAGCCCCAGATGCCACTTATGACTTAGATATCACGCTTCTTATCCTGTGATTTCAGTGCCTTATCTCATGGTATTAATTTCTTAAACTGATTAATTAAGCTGCTTGTAGACTGATGGAGGTGAGCCTACCTCGGCATGGTCTATGTGTATGTGTTCACATTTTTGTGAAATTTCTTAGTGATATTTTTGCGTTTCTTACTTTCATACATATATGTATACTCGTATAATATTATACATATTTACAAGTATTATTTGGATGAATGGCAATTCTTCACCGTACGTTTTTCCAGAAACTAGAAAGATGCACAACCACAATATTTATGTATGGCGATTAGTAATAGTAGTATTATACTTTTTTTAGTTCTAACGACTAAAGAAACTTCGCCTGCTATTTTTAAATTGGAACATTAGGATCCATTTAGCCAAACATACAAACTTTAAGTTTTACAATACTAGTATGGATAAAGTAACAGCTTGTTACTGAAGGGAGTCAATAAAGTAGTAAGTGTATATTAAAGACGAGCCCAAATTCAAACAGCTATGAACCGTCGTTAATATGCATGGTCATAACTCCAGTTGACCTCGTCGTATGGCGATAGTGTCCGGAATCCTATCTATCTATATAGATAGATAGATTGCCAATATCCATAACCACAAGATATTCATTATTACAAATGCTGAGTCACCACAAATGAGATTTATGGAATTGGCATACATTTTGATTTGTGAGGTCAACGACTTTTGCGGTGCTAGCTTTTATTCGTGACTACGTCTGCTTTTTAGGCAAAATATAACCTTTGTACGGCCCTTCTCATCAAAATCCATTCATATTTGTCGTGAAATACTATACAATTGAAGTAGGATAATATATTACTCTTATATATATTTATAACTTTTCTGTTCTCATAATTGCACATATGTTACATTTATTGTTAAAATTTTGAAGTATCATTTAGTTGTGTATTTATCACATTCATGAATTATTCTTCGTCTTAAAGTTTGACTAATAGAAATAGTTAATTGTATTTAGTCCGCCATGTTTATAGTTATTTAAATAAAATTCTTTATGAAATAACATGATACATAGAGTTTGTATCGAGTCGTTTCTTTATAAGCTTAATCAATCAAGTAAATTTCTTTATAAGTTGCGTTTTGACAAGTGTGTGAGATGCGGCAATCAAATTACAGAGTATAGATGTCTCTATTATATTTTAGTTCTGCGTGATGACGTGATGTCAACATGAAATTAAATTTATTGCTTAAACTAGCTGATATGAGATTCTTCCTGGAACCTCTCCACTAACATTTGAATGTTATGGTACGGTATTAAGGTTCAAATTAACTTTTAAGTATCATTAAGAATTGTTTGTATGGGATTACAGAAAAGTGTTGTTTTTAGGCATTGTTAGGCAATTTTTTTAATTTTTCTCTCCGTAAGAACCATACTAGTAATAAATATTAGTTAATACCGTAGCAGTTCGTAATGCTGTAACAATTGATATAGTCCAGAGACATAAGGATTCCTTGCAAATTGTGAAATTTTCATTTCTGTTGACGATAACATTGGAGTATTTAGGTCAGTTAGTCAGTTTTCCTTCAAGATATTATCATGCAAAAAATGTACTACAACAGGCGTACATCAGGCTACGACATTCTCGAGCATTTATAATTTAGATATGGAAATAAATGGCTAAACCAATTTATTATGTTGCATGAAAATTGCCAACTGAGAGAATGGAATGTGGATACTTACTTCTGTCTGGCAGCCGTCCAAACACAAAGCACCAGGACATTAAAATATCAGAGAGAAAATCATGAAAGCTTAAGACAGTACTATATAAAGTAGTAATAACTTGTAAGTAATTGTATTTAATTAAATAACAGAAGCAAAATTCTATTTTTATACATAAATATTTGTTTTATGTATGTGGAATGGTAAACAAGTAGAAGGTGTGACGCTAAATATATTATTGAATTATGCGTTATTTTACGGAAATGATGGTTAGGTTACCGCACTGAATGTTTGTGGTCTCACGCATGCTAATAGTAGTGGAATCAAACAAAATAATACAAATCCATTAAGTAATGTAAAATGCCGCCGATATATATGAACATTGTTATGAACATCACGTCATCAGGTGTGGTACCCCTCACATGTAGCAATCTCATAGGTTAAAGATATTTCCATATTTTGTTATAAAAATAATCTCAAGACAATTCACATAGCGCCATCCAGACCCGAGTTAAGCTACCTAAAGCTTGTGTTATAGGTACTAGATAACTGATACAAATACATAGAATTTTTTTTCGTAGATAATACATGGAAAATCACCAGACCAATACAAACAATCATACTCATGAATATATAATGTACATGAATAGAAATAGGAAAGATAGAGGTTCTCACGTACATAACTGTGCATAGTCTACCTTGATTAAATTACTATTTAACTAGATGTGCCCGCGATTTCACCTGCCTGAAATTTATTTCGGTTACTCTGTACAATAATATTTTTATTATTTTTTAATAATAATTTGAAGTTATTAATAATAATAGAAAGACCGAAGAAAGACTCCCTTCTTCTTAAATCATTGTATGCATTGCTGAAGAGTGTATTATAATCCGTTGATTAGTTTAAAGATCTAAGCGAACCGACATCGGAAGCGACTTCATTTTATACTATGTAACGATGTATTTTTCACATTTTCCAGTATTAAAGCAACAAAGTATATTAGTATAATTAAAGACAAAATCATTATGACACGCTCGTGTCGGTCACCCATTTAATAGAATGAAATTATAAAAAGCTGGAAAAATTAGGACGAAATTGTACGGTACGGTCAATTAGATTCTTGGCGAGAGGCAATTAGGGAACGATGGTGGTGGTGTTTTTTTTTCAAATAGCCTACAGTACCGTTTTTGATATAAAATAACGTTTTTATCTTTTTAATTGCTTTTATTTATTCATAATATGTATATGTCATAATTGTAACGAATATTTAAACGAAAAGTGTGTTTTGCTTTTTTTCTATCATCGTCAAACGTTGTTTTACCATATAAATTAATATCACTATTAAAAAATAGGGCTTACGGTGAAGAAAGAAGAGTGAAAGTTTAGGGTTGTAGGCATTTTTTATGCAATAAGTAACTATACCTTAGTTTACTTTCTTTTTTAATAAGTCTCTGTATATACATGTACAATGACCCAATAATACATTAAGTAACTTCTAACACATTAACTACCATATAACGTATATTACAATAATTAAATTCAACATTGTAGTCATTTTACTACTAAATTATGACCCGTAAAAGGTGTCATAAGATTCACCGGCCGTTATTATAAACTCAATTTACATGAAATGACTCTTTTCAATCTGTTTAAAATGGTTATAATCGACATTGTCACAGAATTCGCCTTTGATGAGGGAATTATAAAGTTTGGATTGCAGATACTTAATTTTATACACGACAAAGAATGTCATTATTTTTTATATCAAAGACGTGTTTATTTTCGAACTGTCCACTGCTCGTTGGGATCGTTAAGAATGTCGTTGAATCGAAACAAAGGTGAAATATGAGATTATCTTAATAATAAAATATATTTTTAATATTCTATATTTAGTCTTATTAGTCGTATATTTTTCATCTATTCTAATGCTATTTATGTAGCTGATCTTTATGGCTGGTCGTATTTGGGAAAATATACCGACTTGTGAAATGAATATACTTGGATGTCTCGTGTATAAAAATGAAATATCAACCAAAGAACAGGCTATATGGTCTAGCTTTGCCTATCTAAAAAATAGGAAAAGATACAAAATACTATGCAAATGTTTCTGTTTGAACTAAAAGAATGACTACTGTGCTGATTAAAATAATTATATTTTGTGTGATCGAAATAATTATAAACAAGTTAATCTGTTCTCGAAAGGATAATTTATCCGCTATCCTTTCCACAACATATATACAATTTTGTAATTACTTTGATTATGCCTAGATATATTCAACTCAAATACCAAGAAAAAATCACAAATTCACGAGTCGTTCTGTCTGACATGAATTTCATTATGAAGTTAATAAAGCGAAACAAACTGCCGTTGAGAATATGTACTTACCTGGAGACTAAATTCATAAAAGGGAGGTTCATTACCTCCCAACAAGTAAACAAGTGGAAATAATGTTTTAGTCTTATTTCAAGAGAAATTTAATTTACTAGAAATGATCGTAATAACTTGAAAAAAAAACTATAGAAATTATAGTCTAATTATTTTGTTTATATAAAGTATTCTACCTACTATATACTATATATCTACCTACAATATAAAGATTTCTTAAGAGTCGGCGACGCGCACGTACGTCCAAATGGGCCATATGCATGATTGTTACCTTCTATGCCACAACGCTTTCATACACTAGTACAATCATCATTATCATCATTGTTTCATCCCGGAAGACGTCCTGCTGAACAAAAGCCTCCCCTAAAAATCAAGGCGATCGGTCCTGCGCTGCTTGCAACCTACGCTTTCCATCCCTACAATATTAATCAAAACTGAAAATAAACACCATCAAGTATTACGGGCTGCATAGCATTCATCGAACGAATCAGATCAACTCGGTCCAATTGGTATCAACTCTGCCTTCCGTGATTATTATTAAAAGATAAGTAGACATCTTAATAAATGCATAGCAATTGCATTAGATTAATATTCTCGACTGTCTCGAATAACGTTAATTCGATTATAGCAATCGATTCATTTGAATCATTGAGTCGCTTAATTAGTGTTAGTAGACGCCGCGCCTCACTACTGTCGCTAGAAAATCTACGCATAATAGTAATGCTATGACTTTAAACAGCTCTATCATATCTATGTAATGTATATATATATTTTTTTTTTTATGGATGATAATGGAATGGTGCACCCGCCTGCGCTAACGGTTTACGCTGGCGGGGCACCAGTGGAGGATGATAAGATGAGCATGAGGTCAGGTCAGTTAGCCCATCGTGACAAATTCACCAGGAATTTATCACGATGATTTCCAGGGGGAACCGCGTGGAGGTCAACCTGACATGGTACATGGCTAGCAATAAGATCGTAAGTCTACATTACTACCAATCCCCTTTCCCCCCCAATGTATATATATTACCCGAGCGAACTTATATAACAAACATATAGTAATAACAGCCGGGCGGAAGGATAAGTTCCTAGTGAATTTGTTACGATGGATTAACTGATCTGACCTCATGCTCATCTTATTGTGCTCCATTGGTGCCCCGCCTGCGTAAACCGTTAGCGCAGGCGGGTACACCATTCCATTATCATCCATAAAAAAATAAAACAATCTAAGACGATTCACACAGCACCATCTGTGTGGTTTTAGTTTGAGCTTATAATAGGCATTAAATTACTGGCAAAAATATTAATATTACCTATATCATAATAGAAAAACACACAGGTCATTAGGGAAGAATACAAAATGTTTTGCAAGAATTGACCCCTGATGTAGATCTTAAGAAGTAAGATGGTGTAAACTGCTGAACTACCGGGGTTTGCAATATGTAAATAAAATTAAGAAATTCACGGGATTTTATTACGCTATTCTTATTTTTATTACGGGTTAGTTTACCCGTGATCATGATGGTTGAAACACTGTCGATATATGGGGAACTCAATAAAAATAAATAAAACGTGATAAGACATTACTTTTTCGTAAAATTAGGAAAAATCTCTTTCCTAATTTTACGTAAAAATAATGACTCTATGTGTCAAATTAAAAAAAATATATATTCAACATGTAAGGTTTATTTATGGTAAAAGTTTATTTAAACTAAACGTCATATTTAAATTAAACTTTGTAAAGAGGCTTTTCAAATCCAACTTTAAGTGAAGACTCTGTGAAGTGCAGTCAACGAAGTTCCCTTAATAGCGAATATGTTGCGGGTTCCTGTAACATGGGACTAGAGTATAGGGTTGCTACAGCACTTTATATTAAATATACTAACTATAGCTTGCGGCTACGTCACTTTTTATTTAGTTGTAAGATACCCCATATAATATATGTGTATAAAGATATATACATATACGACAAATGAAATAAGCGAGAATATATGGGTAGTTAATTAATATTTTATCTATATATTCAAATTCAAAATACTATAGGGAACAAATAAATTAAGCAGGGACATCTCATCACACTATTGAAACTACTGAATTTGACTATTGAATATACTAACTAGTGATACACCTTTTTTGTATCACAGCGGCAAACGAGCTTGCGGTTCACCTGATGGTAAGTTATTCCGCCGCCCATGAATAGCCACAACTCCAGGGGAATTGCAAGTGCGTTGGCGGGCTTTTAAGAAGGAATAAACTCTATCTTGAATGTTTTAATATCGTGTCGGTTTGAAAATACCATTCCTGGAAGATGACTACACCGCGACCCATCCTTATCTATCGTTTAATAAAGGTTGATTTCTTGAACTAAGGATTAAAACAATCTGTTCTGACAACCCTAAGCATGATTTTAAATCTTCATAGAAACTTCACTAGCTACAATTACGTGGTTCGAATATCAGAACTGAAAACTTTAATAAGGAAATCGTGAGTTAAGCATAAGTAGTCACCGGAATGTATATTTATTTGAATTTATTTTATATAAATAACATTTTATTATTCAAATTATGCATATATAGGAATTTTAAGTACATATATTTTGCTTTCAATGAGAATTTTTAAAATTCATACTGCTTAATGAAATTGAATTGTTCATTCAGGTTGTATTCGAAATCTCAGCTTATGACATTTATTATTTATTTACTAGTTATTAGTTTATTGCACCAGAAGTAAATTATAAAGAATATAAACAGAAGTAATAAGGTAATAAATAAATAAAATAAAAGGTGGTCTACCTTTTATTTTATTGCAATAAATCTCTTCCAGAAAATCAAATTTTATATAGCTGCTTATACATCAGAATAATACATAGGGCAGAAATGTCATATTTTTTATTTAATAATCTGTCTAAACACTTTTAATAAAGAAATTATATTCAATTTATTTTTCGTTATATCGGTATCTTCTTAATCGGAGAATCTGTCAAAAATATAAATTGACACAACAAAGTTTTTTAGTCGGTTTGTTTAGATTTGTTGTCCAGATTTGAACTCAAGATCTTTTGGGTGTATTTCTGAGTAGTGACCCAATACGCTATGATACTAAAAGAAAAAAAACCCGAGAGAAGACGGTAAACTGACATGATATCACATCGCTCCACCAATATGTGGTCATGTCAACTGTGGCGTTCACCACAACAACGACAGTTGACAATGCCCCTGACTACCCCATCTCATATAACAGTCGTCGGGTATGTCTTGTTTTATAAAATCATTTTTATTTTTCGATAAACTTTACCAAGGTTCCCGAATATGAATTATTGTGCCCACTACTTACAAAAGTGCGCACATGTGACCGGAAATTTGGCGAAAAGTACCATCTGGGTACACATTGGTTTATTGTGAAACTTTTGTAATATTTTTTTACAATTCTCGTATATTCTGACACTGGAATTATTACAGAAAAACTGTTTTAATAATGCCGTCATTGGACAATGGCATCCGTAGAATTGGCGATTTTTAAAACGTATTTCATCTGCGTTGAATTTTAATGTAATGTTCCTACTACTGTACTACATTGCATACATTATTAATATAATATATTTTATATAATTCATAGTATTTTTAATAACATTATAGTAATTGTAAGTACAATTGCAATGTATGGAAATTGTATAGACTAATTTTGAATATAGTGGTCTATTAATACATTACTAAAATTGTTCATAATACTTTTATGTTAATACAATAAAATTAACAGATTTCATTAAAAATTTATTACTTAAACGAAGATGAATAATGATTATATGTTTTAAAAAACAACAGTTACTTATAATGGAACGCAAAGTCAAGTGCATCTCGCTCTACATAACCATATATATCCATAACCATATATATGTATTATTAATAAAAATCAACTTAAAAACTAAAGTTATACAATATTTATGAATATGAAATCACAATTGAATAAACTAGTTATTCCTTTTACTTACAACAATTTGTAAATTTATTTTTTCCAGCAATTTGTCTGCAAAGAAAATTTTCGTAATATTTTAACATTTACGTATATAAATATACGTTATCTATGCCCCTAAATTGCACATAATAACGGTACAAATTTAAATATTTTCCCGAAATGACTGAGCAGTTGTTCAAACTAAGTTTGTTTCTACAGCCTCCATAAAACTTACGTTACTTAAAAAAACCGTTATTTGGAATATTCAAAGCCATCTGAGTAGGTGGGTACTAAGCATAATTTATTGAAATTGGGTCGTGAATGGTGGTAAATTGGACCTTGGGCAAATCCACGTCTTATAAATGCAAATACATAATCTAATGGCCGGTGGGAATGGAATTACTTGGTTGAAATAAGGGCTATTTATGAGGTGCTGTTTGAATTCAAGTCGTGCCAGAAAATGGAAAAAAATATTGAATAATTTTGATTTTAAAAGTAGAAAAGAATAAATATTAAAGATTTTTAATGACTTTAAAACCCTAATTTAATTTATTTATACATACACAAGTGCATAAGTTAAAATGTTATATAGTAGTGACGTTTAAATGAGATATAAGTTTTATAGGAGATATAATAAATGCGACAGCATGTTTTTGTGTCTTTTTGTCACGACTAAACATATATTAATGTAATTTGATATGAACACAATTGTATTGTAAGGACGGCTATCTTTTATCTCAAAAAATACTCTGGAATAAGATGAAATAATGGATGAAGTCATTGGTAACATTTATTTTTTTGGTAACATCATTGTTTACATAGTATAAAATAAAGTCGCTGTCGCTGTCTGTCCGTACCTATGTATGCTTAAATCTTTAAAACTACGCAATGGATTTTAATGCAGTTTTTGAGCAATAGTTAGAGTGATTTAAGAGGAAGATTTATATGTATAATACATGTACACTCGGGCGAAGCCGGGGCGAGTAGCTAGCTTGCTATAAAATATGACATTCAGGTTTATAAGTTTGTAGTAGTAGAGTCTGTACTATATTTATAAGCAGTATTATAAGCTTATATCGATATATATATATTTTAATTTATTAACGTTAACAAACACTAACTTATTGTCATATAGCTTAAGATTATTTTCTTACAATGCTTTAGTAATTGTGTGTATATGCTGTTTAAGATGCGTTATAGAACTCATGTAACTCTAAACAGACGAACTTAGCACTCTATGGGTTCACCGTGCAGGTACCGGGTCCATCGTGAGCCGGGGAGGAAATTCAAAGCAGTTCCCGGGACTTAAAATTTTTTTTTAATTTCTTTACAATTGTAGTATGATTTACACGGTACATTTATAAAGAAATTAAAAAAAATCGAATTAAACAAAACGCGATAAGAAAGAATATTAGTATGTATAATAGAAATACAGTTAATAAAAGATTATTTTTACTCCCAACTTTAGTTTTTTCTATTTCACACGTTTATGAAGGGCAAAGGGTCAAAGCAAACTTATATTTTACGATGGCAGCACACAAGATTTTTACGAGTTGATCTTCGTTTTCTCAGTTTTATATTATACGATGTGAGATGCTAGTGTAAATGGTTTTCCTTTAGTAATCTTATGACACAGATGGATTTAACAGAGAGAGTTGGTCTAGTAGTGACTTTGATAAAAAGGTCCTAAGGAGAAATCTAGGCAACACTAGGTTATTTACGACGAAAATGAAAACCAAATTGATATACAAATATTAATATGAATACATTTCGTTTCAATGAAAATCAGTTAACAGTTCAAGAGTTAATCGTTTATTGAAATTGAAATATTGAAAATACATTACTCATATAACGAAGTAGTCAATTCTGCGCCTATTTCTACTAAACTACGTAACGGATTTATATAGCCGAGGTGCAGCGTTTCGAGTTTTTCCGGTGTTCACAGTTTCGATACCTCGCAGGGTACAAACGTTTGGATCCCTGGGTTTGATTGCATTGATCTAGGTGATTTCTATGTATATTGGATATGTATTAACAAAAAAATGTATTTGAGTAGTCTTTAGTAAATCTTTAAGCTTGGGACTCGTGAGTTATCTAGTGTTATTATTATTTTAGTTGTTATATTTCCCATACATAAATATTATTCACAACCAAAATCACTAGACCGCTACAATAAAATAAAATTCTCTTTATTTTCCTTATTATTGGCTTTTAAATAATCAAATACCGTGAAAGCACCAATTTTGCGTAAAGATAATTTCAAAGCCTTTGTAAAAGGCTCTCTCCAATAATAATCACAACATCGGCATCTTCCATCAAATATTGTAATTTTTCTATAGCTGTATAAAACCATAGCTACCTACAGATAGAGATGTATTAATTGTAGATTTTTTAAAGGTTTTTATCGAGTTTTTTTGATAATAATATAAAAAGAATAGTATCTCCGAAGGATTTACTCAGCCCCATCTAATCCCAAGGTAAGCAGAGCTTGTATTGTGGGTACTAGATAACTGAAATACTTAGATTTTAATTTTTGTAAATACATGCATAATATACATAGAAAACTCAGACGAAACAAACAAATCATACGAATGTTTGTACCGTACGAGGAATCGAAC
The DNA here is from genome assembly GCF_030625045.1 of Achroia grisella. NCBI lineage: Eukaryota > Metazoa > Arthropoda > Insecta > Lepidoptera > Pyralidae > Achroia > Achroia grisella. Next base: position 34,954 of record NW_026712745.1, read on the forward strand.
CCGCGACCATCCGAACATGTCTTGCAAAGCAACCTATTTGACAGTAGAAATAGATAAGACAAAGTAATCCACTACAAAGTTACAAATTCTATAGTAAGTTAAAAATATTACTACTTTACTTTCATAGGGGATATTTATACTTAATTCAGGTCATAAAATAGCTGGATCATTTTCAAGGGTAACGTATTGCATTATCGTCCGAGATACAACATAAAGAATGTATATATTTACTAGATGTGCCCGCGGTTTCATCTACATAAAATTTATAGCGTATATGTTATTTTGATGCCTAAGCTATATTACTGTAAAGTTTCATCGAAATTTGTTCGGTAGTTTTTGCGTGAAAGAGTAACAAACATCCATCGATACTCACAAACACATTTATAATATTAATAAGATATATAGAATTCATAAGTCTATATATCTTATATATATTTTAAGTCGCAAGTATGGTACACACTGCTAAGAAGTTTGGTTTGTAGGCTGTGCTTCGGTAAAAGCTACAGATAAGTCAGTGAAATTATAGGATAAGAGCACATCTTAGTCCTCAGAAATGGTAATATGATATCCGTAGTGCTGTTCATGTATATATATGTTACTTACTAAGAGATGGGCCGTCAAATTTCTATGAAACTAAAAAGCAAACAGCACTCTAGTTTGAGTTTATCATAGAAATATTTACGTACTAGAAAATACCTCAATCACTTACTTGCACAATTTATTGTCCGTCTGCTTACAAAACTGTAACTTTCCCTATAAAACTCACATTTACACTCCACTCGACAATCATCAGAATAATAAAATATTTTACACACCATTCTCCTAGTTGCAAACACAAAGTAAGTTTTATAGCGGCTCTTATATTACGGAAGACCTTATTTAAATGCAAAAATCTACTGACACATAAAAGAGTGGTATCTCAAAAATGTGATAAAATGTTAGCCAGTTTTAATGCAATTGGTAGATATTAAATGCATAATGAGATTTCATGAACACTGTTTAACGCACTCACTTAATTTTGATGCTTATTTAATGTAAATACTGTTATATAAAACTGGTTAACGAATGGCAATGAAATTTACTATTAGGCAATTTCAAATGGCTTCGGTGTGGCGATTTCCATTTCGATATCGATTTTGAAGGCGGTCTTGTTATTTAGAAAACATTTACTCATGTTTTATTCATATTACCGCCATATCTAGAACCTGTTTGTCTTATTTATGAAACCTAAAATTATATGAAGAAAGGAAAGGGCGATTATTTATTATTTCATTTTAACAATAATTGATTTACCCTATTATTGTATATATTCTTTAGAGTTTCATAGTTTTTCGTAATATTTTTTTTAATATTGCCTAGAATTTAATAGTTTTTCCTAATATATTCATCAATAATTTGTAAGTCATACCCAAGTTCGGAAATAAATTTTTAGAACTGAGACAAGATAATAGACATAAATAATTTATTATGTTTACACACAGTAATTATTAAAAAAATTGCAAGTTTCCAATTAAAATCCTATTTGTCTTGCAAGCTGTGTTTGCCTTAGTTCATCCATCCATCCATTATAAATACATTAAATAATAAATATTATACGACCGAGATACATAAAGGTGATTATTTACATGCATGAAATATGAATATGCCAAAATTGTATTATATTAAAAATGAATCTATCAATACAATATTATGGACATATCTTTTGTAATAGTAAATACATTGTACAAATTAAATTTAGAATTAACTTAATTTTCAGTAGTAAGTATTTTATGACAATATTATAATTTATAAACATTTCTAGGACAATGATAAGGATCCCATCATGTAAATTAATTGTATGAACTAAATTTATTGCTTAATAAATTATATTTATCTAATAAAATTTATAGTGATATTATAACACTACATATAAATACTAAATTTCACGTCGCTCCTCGCTACAGAAATGATGCATGTAGCTCCGGACTCTTCTGTGCTTCATGGTGAATTAGCCCAGTTCCTCAGGTCATGGAGGCGAGAGAGTACACGGTGGAATGCACATATTCCTTCGCCTGCATGGCCTGAGGAGCAGTGCATTACCGCTCCAACTCTTCAATTATTTCAGTAGCACAGGTCGACGAACATATCGTACAATGCAATCTATAATAGTTCTAAAATAAACAGAAATTATATCATAGGATACATTAAATTAGTATATATATATTTGTATATAAGAGACATTTAAATGTGTATTTAGATTAATCATACTTCTATGTGTTTACTTAATTTATAAAATTTAGATATTATATAAAAAAGATATTCAATATGATAATATTATCTAAGAGCATCCGATATATTAGAACGTTACAAATATCCTATAAAAGCGCGAGTAGACTGATATATGTATAATATCTCGTTTATATATGTATTATACAATTTTGAACAACCGTGAAAAAGTTAAAAAAATTCGTAAATAGTAACTTACCTAACGGGGCAATAGGGTTTTTAATTGTTTTTTTGTTTGTTTTATTTTTATGTTGAACGAATGCACAATATCTAAAGAATTAACCTGGCATCAATGATTTAGTGTGAGGTAAGCCGATAGAACATGCTTTTGAACGTTTCATCTCATAAATAGGTGTTTCATAAAAAAAAATCAAAAATGTGCCTTATTTCACACGAATTAACCCTATTCCCCCCTTAATAAATAAACTTAACACATCCTATGTTATGAAACATGATACGAGTATAAAAATATATAATTCAGTTATTAATATAATTTGAGATAATAATACATAATTTACATATACATTGCTCCGCCTGGGTAATATTGTGAGTTTCATATATATATATATTATATATTAACGTGACATATGTATATCCTATATCACTCTGCAACCATATACGTATGTAACAATGAAAGAATTTTTGATATTTTTGCATGCACGATCAATGGACGGATTCAAATAATAATTAATATATTGACAGATCATATTGTATACTATTAAACAGGATGCTATTTAACAGAATTTATCCAGACTAAGCCTCCCGGCTTTATCATATAATACATCCTGTCTAATAATATACAATACCAGTTAATTTAGAAAGAACAAAGAAGAAAGAGAAGAAAAATGAAAAGGTTAAGAGTAACCTCTTCTTTTTGTAGTCATTTCAAAACTAAAGTTACTGTAATATAATGTATAGAAGTGTGAAAAAATAACAAAATATTTAATCCATTTAGTACATCAGTCAGCCTCCTGGCCCAGTTCTGATGAGCCAATAACACGGCCCCATTCCACGCCGTATAATTTACTAATCAAGAGCAGATTCCAGGGATATTCCCGTTTACGCGCCATCGTTTACTTTTTCAAGTGTTTACTTCTTTTAGGACGTATAAATATACCAAGGTTTATTTTTTTACTTCAGTTATTTATGGCAAATTTTTGAAATTTTATCCTATATGCCTACAGATTTCAACTACTAATATCAACATATATTATCTTATCTGTGCTAATATTTTTTCGACTTATGCTTGATTTTCATGCAAAGGACGCAGAAATGTTAATAAAAAAAGTAGTTTATATTATTTAACATTAGTCGGCTCATATGTGCTATAGAAATATATAGTAAAACAATAATAATGGGATAAATATTATAATAGCACTTAGAGACACTGCGATGATATATATATATAATTTTGTTTCATATTTTTTTATTAGAGAATACAAAAATAAACAATAAATATAAAATTTACTATTAAAAGAGTTTCTCAACAATATGTGGTTTCATGAATTGGCGTATTATCTAATACATATGCGATCATTATAATAATAATAATAATCATCTCAGGACAATTCACACGGCGCCATTTAGACCCAAGTTAAGCTAGCTAAAGCTTGTGTTATGGTTACTAGATAACTTATACAAATACATAGATATATTTTTTTCGTAAATACATACATAGAAAACACCCAGACCGACACAAACTATCACTCATGAATACAAATGTTTTGCCGTGCGAGGAATCGAACCCGCGACCATCGGAAGTAAGACAGTGTGTTAAACCGCTGGACCACCGAGGCCGTCAATTATGAAATAACAGACGAGGTAACTATATTTTTTTATCTTAGACAAATTAGATTAGAAAAGTTTCATTAACTTGTCTTAAAGAATTGAATGTTATCGTAGGTAACAGTATTTATATAAAGTATCAATTTATAGAAATCTTTTATATCTTTTATGAAATGGCCATATCCGATAATGGAACAGATTTTATTTTACGTCTAACCACGGACAGACCGCCGCACCGCGACGCGATGGTGCTATTATGGAGGTCATCAAAGTAGATAGGAACAATATCTAATATTACCTACAACTACTTCCTCATATACTTATTACTAATATAATAAACGCGGAGTTTGTGAGTGAAACTTTACAATATACTATACATACATACATATACTAAAATGTCATGACGTAGATAAGTTTATAACATTAATTCGTATGTATTTTAGTATAAATTATTTAAAATATGGGCCTAGTAACCTGTAATAAATAAATAATAAAAAAAATAACTTTAGGTATTATACTAATATTAGTATATATGTGTGTAAGTTATCTTAGTTTGATATATAGTCCCTTTCAAATCGTAGAAGAATTTCTAAAATGGGTGCACTGGTTTTAAGTTGGATTCGGTATTTCTCTCTATATTAGTATAGTGAAGCAGCAAGTAAATAATATACTGATCTATGTATGGAACTGAGCTGTAGCAGTGTCGTAGCAAATATATGTATATATAAATTGTTTGCTACGAATGTTTGCTAACGTAGCACCTACGCTCACCGAGTAGATTGGCGTTGTTTGTATTCTCGGCACTTTAGTCTCAAATCATAATTCATATTTAAAACCAACATTACGACATACTCTCTACTCGACTGTACTGTAATATATTTTCAGTAAACATATGTGTAGCTTTATTATGTTTGTATACATGAAAAATTTGTTTAAATAAACTAGTAGACGTATGGTACAGCAACAGAACTCCGCCTCTGTACTACAAAAAAACACTAGTTCGACTAATCTATGCTAACGAGTATATATAAGCTGGAGAGTTTGTTTGTTTCTTTGAACGTGCTAATCTCAAGAACTAATGGTTCGAATTGAAAAATTATTTTTGTGTTGGATAAACTATTTGTCGAGAAAGGTTTAAGCTATATAACATTACGCTATGACTAATAGGAGCGGTGCTGCAATGTCAAATGTTGCAAAAACGGGGAAAATTATTAATGTTTGAGGGCTTCCGTTGCGTGTGCTGTTCGAACGAAGTCGTGGGCACAGCTAGTAAATAAATATTATTTTTGGATTTTTTACTCCAATATTTACTAAATTTAATAGTCGGACTCGTGAACACAAAGAAATAATTTTTCACTAGGGTGTAGGTTAAATATTTACAATATATTTAATCGATTTATCGAAGATAACTATAATTAGTGGAATAAAAAATTATGTTAATTCAGTTAAAAGTCGTAAGCAAAATGCGAAGTTATTTTTTACTTCATCATCCCTGTTTGTATTACATGAAAAATATTTCTATGAATTTGAATAAAATTGGGCTATAATTAATAATTGATATATATTTCATTAGATAATAATTTATATAACTGACAGGTGACTTACGAAATACAGTCTATACGAAGTCCCGTCTACGATAAGAAGTTCTTTTTATAGTCTATGTAACTGACCGAGTCTTGACTATACGGTCGAATCTTGAAGGCTCGGAAACATCAAATTTTCACAAACGTTTCTTATGTAACCTACGCAACTACTAAGAAAGGATATCTCATAAAATCCCGTGGGAACTGAAACCGAATGATTTCGTGTGTACACAGCCACAAGAAACAGGTAGTAAATAATAAATTATCTTCTACCGAGATAACTATCATTTAGATGGTAACCCAATAGTTAATATGCGCTTTTTTTGGACTACTAATGCTGTTGGCCGCATCTGGCGTTTACAACTTCCCCAGACGATAGGGCACGAGTGCAGATAGCACTCCAAACCCGCAGAAGAACTTATGGAGAGGCTGAAGGTCAATTCAGGTCTGATGGACACGACTTTAGTCTGAGGGCAACACTAGGGGTTCGAACCTCGGCTCAGGCCGTATTACAAAACAAAATATTCTTTATAATTTCTTTTCTACCGTTGACAGTTAATATTCATCCAACAAATAAATTGTTTTACACATATCAGTACTACTACTGGCCAGGCGGCTTATTCCGTAATATACTTCTCTAGATCATTACACTTTGTCGCCTCATATGGCATCTTTAACATGATAAGGAATTGGAAGATTTTCATATACATTCATATATATGTAAATTTTTGTATAGTACATTACATGAATTTCGAAATGCTGCAAACAAGAATAGTAAGAAAACATAAATTGCAATACCTTTGAAATGACCTTGAGTTGAGCTTTGAACCGAACTTTAAAAGCTTGTATTTTATTTGTACTATCATTCTCCTATATACATACAATAACATAGCGTACAATTATAGTTATGTTAGTTTCCTTGCGTAGTATTTTATTTTAAGTCAACTTTAAAAGATGGTGGCTTTATTTATTGCTGTTGTTTGATTTGATTGAAAATAAACATAATATAAAATCACTTTTAATTGTCATATTTCTTTATTCTACCACTCATTCAGAACGCAGACTAATCACAAGAAGAATTAACCTGAAATTTAAGTGTTGCTCTTTTAATCAAATCTACTTTAGAATTACATTATGAAAAGTTTTGTGGGATGGATGAATAAAATATACCAGAAATTGAACTACAGAATAACAAAAGATTAATTAAAACAGAAATTTTCTTAATTACTAAACTATTTTCTGTAAATACTTAATTATTTTCTGTAAATATTAAACTAACAGTATTTTTTATACTTCACATTTATAGGTAGAGTTGCTAATTTTTAAAAAACTTTTAATGTAGCTTTGTATTTATAGCTGTGTTTGTATCTAGTATATTTCCTACTTACACTAGTATTAGGGAGTACCCAAAGGAATAAATTCACATTTTAAAAACCATTCCATGTAGTTACATGTCTACATACGTGCGCATTGTAAAATTGGGCAGTGATCCAGAACGTGAAATTGTTAGCGCAGCAAGTTTCCGGTCATTTTGTCGTTCCGTATCCGGGGTCGAGGTGATCGTTCAACTGACCTGGCTTGACTGACCCAACCCACAGAATACCAACCCAAATATGATAGAATAAATTAGCAACCATCTAAGAATCTGCAACTGTCTGATTGAACTTTTTCACAATGAAACGGACAGAATTTAATGAAATGCAGTGTGAAGAACTTCGACAGCTTTATTAAGATAAGAGATATATAATATTCAATAAATATAATTTCATGTCGTTATAATGTAAGAAACAAGTAGATAAACTGACGAAAAGACACATTCATATATATAATATTAGTATTGATTGGAATCGATATACCTATAAGTCTATATATCTATAAGTCTTTTTTTTAAGAACTATGGTTCTATCCGAATTTTGATGATTTTGCTAAGGCTAACATATACTGCTTGTATTCAACAACAGACTCGTCTTCATTGTTTGTCTTTCCTTTGTTTTAAATTCTCAATAGAACACACAGATAGTGTTAGGTATTTTTATTAATCACCGTTTATTGCGAATTTAAAACAAAGGAAAGACAAACAATGAATACGTCACAAATAAATATAATACTGCATTAGTTGATACGTGGAGTAGAAATAAAACAAATATTACAATTACCCTGAACAATACCAAATTACCAGAGTATGGGACGATCAAGTGTAATAATCAAGAACTTACTTAGAAATGTTGAGGGTTGTTCATTATGTTTTGTTTAATGTTCATGTAATATTTTACGTTCAATATAACAGTTCTTGTTTATTAGAGCGGGGTTAAAGCGCGCAATGAAACGGGTAATTGGATAATTGCGGTCGGCTTAGCTCTTATTTCAACAATAGCTATTGTTCGCAATCTCGTATATTCGTAAATATTTGTACAGAGTAGTTAACTTTAAAAAGATAGAATCTTGAGGTACATATATGCTCTTCCATGTTCCAACTAACACATTTGCTTGTATGTATGTAAAATAATGAAATTTAACGTTTTATAATTTCCTCAGAATAAAACACCCCTCTTTCCAGCCGCGGTTCCAACGGTATGCCCGAATATCTGGATAGACAATTTTTGAGCATACTCACAATGAACACGTTTATTTCTAGTTAATTGAAGAGTTTGAAAATATTAATGTTTTATAAACAAATATTAAAAATTGAAAAAAATTATTAAAAAATATTATTTGATTACATAAATAGCGGCTTCTATGTTGATTATGGTATGCATTTATTCAAAAGAGCAATACGCAAGTTTCTTTTTCATTCCGAATGACAGGTAGAATAATAAAATGATTATTCAAAAGCGCTTATAATAAGTTTATTTAAATAAAGATTATTTCTATGCTATGCAATGTATGGACACAAATACTGCTAAGTAGCATTTGCTATGTAAATGGGTTTGTGATTTTAACTACATCTATATATGCCGTTAATTAAAGATGCTTTTAATGTAAGAAAAAGCAAACAACGTCACGGACAGGAGGTAATATGATATAACAATAGTTCAAGGCTCTAGAGGAGCACAAGTTTGACGTGGCGGTTGACTGTCTCATCTAATCTTAATCGCATTGGGAATAGTTTAACTTCCGGTGAACTTTGACCCGCCGCCGTCCTTTGTTACGCAATGTCTTTATATTCTCATTTCCAAGATTATATTATGTGAACTATAAGATTTGTGGTTACTAATGGCTTTTGATACTTGTAATCTATGCTAATTCTATAAATGCCTAATTGTGTTTATGTGTCTATCTTAACAAACCACAGATAAATAAACACTTAACGACTACATAGCTGAACAGATCTTAATTAATTTTTGTGTCAATACAGATTGTATTACAACGACGGACATAGACAATCTGTAAATAGAAATCCAATGCATATTTTCTATTAAAATATTTACAATTATGGAAGGGTCTAGAATTGAAAATAAAATAGTATTTGTTTATTAATCTACTATTAAAAAAAGAACATAGTATTTTTTTCATTTTAGTTGGTTCAACTTTGATTCCTTGAATTCCATTATTAAAAAAAAACTGCAACCTATATTTGTACTATTTTTTTTAGTAAAACTAATGCTTATTTAAAAAAATGAAAAAAAGTAGTAAGAGGCATTATTTGACTTTTATATTTTTCCGTCTAGCATCGTTATTTCGTTTTTAACTTTCATATATAATTGCTACATTTATGAATTTCAAATGTAATGAGAACTGACTAATCGAATATAATACTGCTATAAATAGACATCCTCAAAATGTAGCTGTATGAATTACGTACTTACATTTACTAGCTACGCCCGCGATTTCACCCGCGTTATGTTTCAATAATAAATATAGCTTATATATTATTATGAGCTATATTACTGTACAGTTTCATCAAAATCCGTTCAGTAGTTTTTTCGTGAAAGAGTTACAAACATCCATACTCACAAACTTTCGCGTTTATAATATTAATAGGATTATCTACGAAGCTTGTAACTAATTCAGAGCAAAATCTAAATAAATATACAATATATACGGGAAGCAATACATATGCCATCTAATACGACACGGTCCCTACGAGCCTTGTTACTGCACTCATGCATTGTGCAAGAGCTATTGTACAGTGCAATGGCGAGCACTGAAGGCTGAAACCCTCTATAAACCTGAATTATTATTGGCCCTTCAGTTAACGCTGGAAAAAAAAAATCAGTCTGGACAAAATAATTTTGCCTAGTTGTTATTTTATATAAAATAAATAATGACTAATAAATAAGCTTTAGGCGACTGTTACCGTTTACCATCAGGTACCACCTAGAAAATAAAATGTATGTGCGATGAATCGAACCCGCGACTATCGGGTAAGCCGGTGTGCTAAAGCACTAGACTACCGAGGATGTCATTGTGCAAGTGCTATTGTGCTGTACAGTGGTGAACATTGAAAGCTGAAGCCGCTATAAAAATGAATTATTATGACCGTACAGATAGCGCTTGGGAGGTTCTTTAAAAGCTGTATTGTTCATGTCTCCTTTATTAACACAAATAATAAGAACTGTATGAGTTTAGTAATAAATAAATTTTATATCTAATGTTCTAAAGCTTTTCTTTTAGTATATCTATTGTAAACTGACTTTCAAATAGTATTGTTTATGTATACATAATATATATAAGGTTAGAATATATATTTTTATTATAAATATGAAAGTATGTCAGTCTGTCTGTTTATTACCATTTTACAAATACGTGACATCATCATTACATAGTATAAAATAAAGTCGCTGTCGCTATCTGTCCATCCCTAAGAATGCTTAAATCTTTAAAACTACGCAACGGATTTTGAAGCGGTTTTTTTAAATAGATAGAGTGATTGTAAACACTAATAGGTAGATCCAAGAGGAAGGCGAATCGGCAAATAGCTAGTATTTTATAAAATGAAGATATAACGAGGGAGGATATAGGCTTTCATATATCTCAAAAAATGATCAGGAAGTGGTGAAATTAGACATTAAAGTTTATGCAGATGAATTTGTTTTTAAAAGTGATAATTAAATGCATAAATATATGTATTTAATATATATTATATATAGAAATAAGCATAAAACAGAAAAGATACTGACTGAAAAAGACAACAATATTAGAAAACAGCAAACTTATTTGTTAACAATACATGGTATCAACCTGTGTTTGTTGGAGGAATATTGCAGTATTAGTAATGTAACAATAAAATTGTAGAAAAATATAGAATCGTTTCGTAGAACAGACATTTTTAATGATAAAGTCGCGTAATGCTCTATAAGTGTGTATAAATTAATTAAAGGAAACTAAGCAATATCGATGTTCTATGGCGTTCTATTTTCAAATTGAATAATTTCATTTTTAAAATACTTTCAAAGGCTATTTGTGATCGCAAACTACCTATAATTATCATATATGCACCTATATATTTTTAATGCATATGTGGGTAGCTATTATAGATAGAATGAGCATTAAAGTCAATTTCACTGGGAATTAGTCACGATAATTTCTAGGACAGACCGCGTGAAATTTAATCTGACATAGATTATTACCCTTTACTAAATCTATTTACAATGACCGACAAACATCAACACACATACTTGAGATGTGTGAAGTGACTGCACTAAAGTGTAAAGCGTTCTATTTGTGCGACTTGGCCATCTGCTTTGATCTTGTACAATTTGCCGGTGTAGCAATTGATTAATTCAATATTGTCAAACATTCAGAAACTAGTGTTAGAGTTGCAGGGTTGGGGTAATAATTGGATTGATGCACCGTTGTACAGTGCCGGCTTAATTTAACTCTACCTATACTGATGTACAAGTAGGCTATAGAAGTCCAACTATATTTTAATGTATATGATGGCTCTTCAACACCTTCGGCCCGCGGGCAAAGTCGAGCGCACCAGTGCCATCAATCTGAATAGCAAAAACCAATGTAATATTATATAATGTTTTAAATTTTACGCGGTCATTATTTATACGTATTATTAGTAAATATCATGGGATCTTCTTCACGGGACTTTCAAATACTGCCGAAATATCGGGAACTTAATAAAAATAAAACATGATAAATATGTATACACATAACATATTTCATTTTTATATTACTGTTACTATCGCTGTGTTAAGTTGAAGAAGGAAAAATAATGACAATAGTAATTGAAATGCAATAAAGCATATGTTTGCTAAGGCTGCATACTTAGATACTAGTCTCTTAGTTCAACGACTAAAAATAAAACTGTTTTAGCCCATGGAACACATTATGTACTGGAAAAATCATTATGAACCTAAGGGGTGACCAAAATATTATTAATGAGAGAGAGTGTCTATGTGTCTGACTGTTACCTATATACGTATGTAGACTTATATTTTATCAAAAATATAAAAAAGCAGACGATAGTACAATATTATGTTATCTGTGATAGTACTTACTATGTTCAGTTGAACAAGTAGCTTATTTTTTTGCCTTTGAATAATTATTTATAAAAGAGCTTGATTACTGATGTTAATAAATATTATATGGGATAAAGATAGAAATAACTGTATACATATTACTACTTTATTTAAATTGTTTAGTAGTTATTTGTATTTAGTACATTATAATGTATAAATAAATAAAAATAATTTAAATCTGATTTGATTTATATTGTCCTTATTTGTCCTTTCTATATAAATCAAATCAGTTCACATACACCTATGTGAACGTTTTTTCCCAAAATGTAAGTAACTATAAAAATATTAAACGTTTTTAGACATAATGTCTAAAATACTGGACTACTAAAAAAGTCTAACACAGAGCTTTGTAGCTTTGTAATTCAATATAGCTCCAACAAAAAGTTTCTTTCTGTCATAGAATCCAGTTAAGATGAGAACCTATCATTTTCCCATTACGAAACAGGGTCGGTACGTAATGTGGCAGATATTATATATACGAAAATGATGTTACTATTGGTACTCGAATATTTTTTTACGATATTATAGATCAAAAGCATCACGACTCTTATCGATAATGGTGTGGTCAGAGTCATTTTTGACTGATTGAATTTACAATTTGCAAAAATAGAATCATATCAGAATCAGAATAGGCACATAGGCTATAGCTACTCAATCTATACGTACTCCTTTGTTGTTTATTCTAAGACATTTGTAATATGAACTACACAAATGAAGAACTTGAACTCGATACAATATCACTGTTATATCTCTATGAGTTAAATAAGTAAAAACCGCGCCAATAGTAATTCCAACAATCCCCTACGATCGGTGATGTGAATTCAATATAATATAGCTTTACTCACTATAGTGCCTTCGATATAATTTTGAGTTCACACAAGTTTAGCGATATTGCTGCTTCGATGGGATTCTCGGTGTTTCAAGATTGGATTTTCTTGAACATCCTATTGCTTTTTAAATTGACTGTTTCGATTTTGAACTTTAATCTAATCGACAGTTCATACATACATATTGAAATCTTAGAAAGATGACGACGGCTCCCTCTCTCTTTCGCTTTCATGACATTTAAATACATATACACAATTTCAGTAGTATTTGTAGATAACGAAAACTTTGATTACTCCGGTTTTAGTATATGGTGCAAAGACTTGGACAGGGAGAATCACGAAAGATTGTCGCCTTTGCCGTATACCTTGGACTGCTTGTCCAACCAACGTTACCATTTTTAAAGAACTCAACATCAGGGAGAGATTATCGTCGCCTGTGCAAATACAAATTTTCAAGTATTACATCAGTCTCAGTGTAAGCGCGATCCGATGCGCACATATTATAATTATTTTATTTAACATCGTAATTGCTCAGCGCGGCATAAGCCGTGCTAGTCGAAGTTCCAGCCATGTGTGACAAACTTGTGGCCAACGAACTCCTTGCGTTCCTGCAGCAGAAGCTGGACGTAATGGACGAAGTAAGTGCAGTCCAGATCTGTGTGTCCAACTTCAGCCAGGACGACATCGCGAGAGCGAAGGCTCTGCTCTTCGAGTCCCTAAATAAGACTGATCAGATGGTGTCTCGTAGACGTGACGGGACACAAAAAAGCGTACAGGATATTATAACGCTGCTGAAGGAGACCGATGCAGACGACGTGCCGACTTTTGTGGCGAAGGATTTAAACAAACTTCGTCCAGTCACATTTGATCACGTCGATGTTACTCAAGGATATCGTGTCCTTAAAAAAGAGTTTGGCAGATGTGACGCTACGTTTCAATGCGTCAGAGCACATAATTAGTGAGTTGCGCAAGGAAGTGGACAGTTTGCGCGACTCGCGAAAAGAAACTAGGTCACTTGACGCTACGAACATCAACACGCGCCGTGGGGCATGCCGCGATGCGTTCACGGCGGAGTCAGCGGTTTCAGCGACGACACTGACGTCACCAGATGTGGTGTCACCGCCGGTCGCCGCGCCCCCCATGCTCCCCGCCGGAGCCCACGAGCTCCGATTCCGCTGCATGTGGAAGCAGCGCCAGCAAAATCCTCGGTGCAACCACAGCGTCGAGATTTTGCCGCCGTCATCGCTACCAAACCGACTGCTTCAGTACAGCGGCGTGTGCCAAAAACGGCACTGAACATTGACCTTACGTGTGCTGCCACTGGTAACCGCGACGATGATGGCTTCGTCGTGGTACAAAAGAAGAGGCGCACAAACAAGGTCAATAGGAATCATTGTGGCACTGCACTCACTGGGCCCAACTTTCTGCTGCGTGCTGCTACACCGACCACGACAATGTACCTGTCCCGTCTACATTACGCCACTAAGGAGCAGGACATTGTCGATTATATTCGTACCAAGAGTAACCTGACATTGAGGGTAACGCAGCTGAAGTCGAGTCACAACGCGAGTTTCAAAGCGTTTGTGGCCCTGGTCCCCACCGACTTGCTGCCCACCTTCATGAAAGAGGACTACTGGCCGAATGGTGTGGTGTATCGGCGCTACCGTGGCAGATTGCCGTCTTCAGTGCCGTGATCACACAGACAATATTATTGTATTAGTTTTTAAATATTATATTATATGTATGTTAGTCTATAAGGTATTTATAATATGGGCCTAGTTGCCTGAAATAAATGAATAAATAAAATAAAATAAAAATTAGCCCCAACGAATACAGAGCGACTAATTATCGAAGGTTCGGTTAAGGGAAAACGTTCCCGGTATCAATCACCAACGCGATTGACCTTATCGAAACGGCTCTACACAGCAGTCTATTATACAATGTTTTCGCACAGCCAAAAGCTGTACCAGATGCACACAAATAACGAGGAGTTCTGTCACCAAGGAGGACAACAGAGACTGTCCACAGAAACCATCATGAACACCACGAACACTCTATCAAGAGTGTACGATTAAAGAAGCTTGAATTTTATATTAGCTTTCAGATTACTAAATAAATTATATGAAGTAGAAAGGTCCATAGTATTGTTTACATTATTTCTATTTATAGACGACGGCTGTCAATATCTAAATTAACCCCTAAGGGATGCTTGATCTGACTGTTACTTAGTTGTTTTAGTTTACAAGCAAAAATACTCTTGTATAGAATTACAGCGTTTATATTTAAATCATCATAATTGCCTTGTTTCATCTCATTTGTGATCGGCGTAGTATGTCATCTTCTTCCACAGATCTCTTTCTGCCGTTATATCTATGCTTTTATGAATATTCAAATATCTTCATATAGGTAACACAATTTTGACTAAAGTTGTTGTAGTTGTTTGTAGTTGTTGTTGGGGGCTCCTTTAGAAAATAATCTTTTACACAGTCTATATATCAAATAAAATCTAAATATTCAATATAATACCTATACAATAAATGACAAATACATATAATGAATTATTGTAATAGTTATTTTTAAACTGTTGTGTTTAATATACATTATTTAAATAATTAATCGGGTCTTAACACGAATAAATTTAAACAAAGTTCTGTAGCATCAACAGTCGATAAGTGTATGGATACCGTGAGTGCTGTGTGTTGCCGTCACAAGATTGTTCAACTTTCGTTGAACAATCTTGTGACGGTAGAAGAAAAAACTGCTGTCATCTGCCTACAATACTAGTGCAACCTAGTCGAAACGTCGTGAGAGGTTTATCACCTTTATTGGCCATAAAATTATTCGTGTTAAGACCCAGTTAATAATTTAAATTATTGTAACAGACGATTAACTTATATATTATACAAAATAAAGAATATGATATACGACTTGATTGAATTAAACCACAGTAAAGAAAATATATAAGGATATATGTATCAGATCTACTAGCTATACATATAATCTTAATTACGTAAGCTTATGAACGAGATTGTAATGCTCCAGTCAACATATTATTTGCGTGAATGCTCATTATGCGTGAATGGAACATTTTCTGTCTAATGTGACCATTTTATCATCCTTAAACTGAATGCCGGTTATATAATTGTACTCAGGAAATCTTCAACTGGTACTTAGATTAAATATATAATATCACACCAGATCTTTTTGGAGATTATATGCGTAGATTCCTTTCTACATTGTGACTGAATATCTGAATTGTAATGTGAAATTATAACGTAATTAATAGTGATTTATAAATATTATATGTATTTATAAATCACTATTATATATATTTTTAATTAATAAAAATTGAATTGTGACATAATTATTTGTTACATATAATTGTAATTACTACTGACATGCTATTGTGAAACGAGATGTGTTACATTTGTGAATAAAATAATATAAAATAATATGAGAATGTATATAGATTTTATCAATAGAAATAGAAAATATTCTGCTATGTCACATATAGTTCAAAACTAAATGTAGAAAAAATACCCACAGTTTTTAAGTCGGTTATATAACATTGTAAAATATGGGGATACATATTTTAAAGCATATTCTTAGGAGCGATGGTTTTTATCTCCTGAGGCGATAGTGTATACTTTCCAAAGGAGATATTATGTTTATGCCTGAGTGGGCTACAACCACATCGGATCGTAAGCTCGTTTGTCCCTATGGTATAAATAAAGTCTTAAACAGTAGAGACAGTTCTATGCACATTAGTTACGTACTTAGATCTGTCAAGATGGGCGTTTAGAACCCACAAATGTTCTAATATATCGATCAACTGACGTAATGGAGGTTTGATGGCGAATAGCGTACGTGACTTACTTTGAAAGGGCAAATGTTCATTCCGTAGATTTGACATTATGCGTACATTGTGCTTTGGAAGATCCCAAGTGGTAGCCTATACGAATTTTATTCAGTGGTTAAGTATTCAGTACTATTCAGTATGCGGTCCTAACAACTTTCTTTTCTATTTCTGTAGTAATGTCACAACCTGTTTTATATTATGGATGATAACGGAATGGTGCACCGGCCTGCGCTAACGATTTATGCTGGCAGAACCCTAATGGAGGATGACAAGATGAGCTTAGGGTCAGGTAGGTTAACCCATTTAGTCGTGATAAATTAACCATTTTATTACGATGGTTTCCAGAGGGAACCATGTAGAGGTCAACCTGACATGGGTGGTTGCTAGCAATGGGGTTATTAACCACATTAACAATACTTTCTCGACATAACGTGTGAGTGGTAGCAGTGACGAAGGGGAAGATTCTTAGTAATGGAAGTATTGACATTATCTTTTTTGATAGAAAATATCTTTATTCACGCAGATCAATTACAGACGCGTATGATACTCGTAGAAGATAATATATATATTGTCCAGAAAATTAGTATGGCAATTCAGAGAGGAAATGAGTATCTTGGGAACACTACATTGATGCGGCGTGTTGGAAGTCAATGATTTTTAACCCTGTACAATTTATATAACGTCATCTAGTTCCAAACTAAGTTTTTTTATATTACGTAGGTGGCAATCAAGCATACGGCCCATCTGATGGTAAATTACCGTAGTCTATGAACGCCTGAAGTAGAACTTGTATTATGGGTAGTTCCAATAACAATAAAATATAATGATAGTATTTTATTGTTATTGGAACTTAATTATTAAATTTATTTCTGGCACTTATGAATAGAGGACAGTGCGAAATTAAAATTTATATTTAGAAAGATACTGAAAAACATCTTTCATTGTTTCATTGGTGTAGTTAACATTGTGTGAGTCTTTTACCAAATACTATATATAACATATTTGACTTTCATAGTTCACTATATTTATTGACACTGCTGATTAAAACCCTATTGTATAGTTTATAAGGAATAAATAATTTATATTTAATATAATATGATTATAAAATATTGCTATAAAATGTAAATAAGTATAGTTTTTAAGTATTCTCAATGGTCAATCAATATTGGTCAATAGAGCAATATGAAGAAATTCCTTAAAATTTTGTCATAAATTCATTATTTCGTAATCATTTCATGTGTATAATCATTGGCTTTTTATTAGTTATATTAGTGTTAAGTATGTAATTAAAATAAATGAATGATACATTAAGAAACATGCTAATATTACATTATTAAAAATTAACTTACTTGTGGTGTGAAGTTGGGAGGTTGTAAAGGGTTGCAGACGGGTGGCGCCGCGGTACTTCCATAGTGTTGCTGGTATGATGACGTCAGAATCTTCTTATGAGCAGTGGCTTGTGCCCTAAACGCACTCACACTCAGTTTCATTGTTATTGAAGTACGTTATACGTTACTATACTATAAACATAGTGGGTATTTGAATTGTTTAAAAAGGCTACATTTTTTTATCTAACATTAAATCAAGTTTTCATTTATGACGAAATATTACAATTCACTTTTAAAACTGGCACCATTGTTATCTGAAACAAAGAAATTTTACAATAAGTATGTGCAAATCAGGAAATATATATGACAGAAATATATATCTCTAGTACTAACAATCCTCTCGATTGTTAGTACTAGGGATTAATAGCCCTGTGCTAGCAACATACAGAGACGACGGTACGAACTTAAAAAACATAAGGTTATATTTTCTAATACACAGAGATATAGTAGGTTCTATTTGTGTCACATTAAGAATATTTTCTATTTCTATTAATAAAATCTAAGTATTATGTAATCTTTAAAAAGATTTAGGAACATATTTTGTTATATATAGACATACGAGTAGTTAACAGTCAGTAGTAATTTAAGCTAAAGGTTTTACTCATTTGGGATGAAATATCAATCCGATTTGAAAAATCTTTTGATACTTCATTTTGACCTGGTGTTGGTATTGGAGCGCACCGGTGATATGTGGTGGGGAGAGTTTATTTAATTTTTTATTAAAGGTTTGGGCTATTAGTCAAGTGTTTAGACCTGTAGTACTGCGACCTGCATAGATTTATTATACTCGCCCTTTTTCAAAGTTTGCTACCTAGACCCGTCAGGGATAAGTATTGAATATTCTGTTTTCTCTTATGATAAGAATTAAATATTCTGTAATATCTTATGGTTTTTATATCTCTTCAGGATGTAGTGTATACTTTCCAAAGTAAAAGTAAATAATAGCAATACAAGGGAACAATTGTAACATTATAAATCACCACAGAAAACTAACAATTACTAACTGTCACTCACAGTATGTTAAACAGATCATAAATATTACAGACGCTAAAGTGTCATAATGAATCACTTAATTAGGCGACTTGTTTTAATATTGCATGAATTAATTACCGCGGTAACTTGTTTGCTCAATTAATCTGGTCTCTTTTAAAGACTTCCGTAAATTATCAATTATAGAACGTTGTGCACATTGAAATGAGCAAACAAGATTAGAGTAGTATAAAGAAAAATAATAAAACCCTTTAATAATTAATTGAACTAATATATTTAATTATTATATTTAATATTTAGTGTGTATAATTATTTAGTGAATTTATAAATATAAAGAAGTTTTTATTTATAAATTCACAATCGATTATAATATACACTAAGTGTACGACACAGCTTTAGTTTCTTTAAATTTAACTTAAGTTTTAACAACTATATTTCAATATAAATATCAAACTAATGTACTGAATTTTTTTTTAAAGAATATTAAGTATGTATGCGAAAAGTACATCACCAAAAACATTTATTTAATATAGAAAAAATACTCTTTTAATGCACGAAGTAAAATATTTTTTTAACATTATGATTAATCAATTGGATGTTTTTTAAAAGAGTAAAATTCAGTGTTACTACGTTTTTCCTGACTACCAGAAACAAATATAGAAAGATCCAATTATCAAGATGATGATGCAATTAATTAATATATTGTCAATACACTAAAACATTGTGCTAACACTACAACGTGTGACACTCATTAAACTACATTTAATATGTATCACACACATATAAAAGATTAATCAAAATTTAAGAAAAACATATTACATCCTGTATATGAAAATAGATTATACCATTTCACTATAAATATAGATTTGCCAAAATAAAAGAAAGACGCTAAAGAAAATATTTTCATGGTTCAGTGGTCCAAACAAATAAACAGTGCGGGACCCTTCCAATGATACATAACAGGAGAATCTCCGACGAGATCATTATTATCGTGACCATCCGTCCCGTTTAGGACGGGACAGTCCTGCTCTCAGGTATCCTGTCCCGGTGGCTGAGCCAGAGCAAAAATGTCCGGCTTTTGTAAACAGAAGGATCAAAAAAATGGGGCACTGTGAACTGAAAAAATAAGAAAAAAACTGCTTCACATTAAAAACCATTCAATATTTTATATTAATTAATATAAAATATTTAATGTATTTTATATTAATTAAGCCACTCTGGCTTCGGGTGGTCATATAGTCATATCTTTGTAAATGTATACGGTATATTAACACACCATAGTCAATGATACTCTAGACTTATATACCTTTCAAACAGGGAAACAATTTCTCAAATCAGTGCTGCCGTTCCGTTTTTCTCCTAAAGCAAAACCCGCTTTCTCTCTTAATATTATTAAAGATATTTCTATGTTCTTGTATTTTTTAAACGTCCCATTTTGACTAGACAAATATAAATGATCATTTTAGTCATTACTGAAGAACACTCCATAGTCAAACTTCAACAGAATTATTGATCGGCATAACATAGACGCTTGAAGTTTTGAAATAAAAAGCTTAGGTGACCAAACGTTGTGAATGCGGTAACAATCGGATCAGAAAACATTCCTTTTACCGCTTGTTAAAAAGGTATTAAAATGTACCCAAAAATCCGCTTCTTTCAGTAGCAAAGTTGGTGGACTAAAAATGATTTTGCAATCGGATCTTTCGGCGGCAGCCAAAAATAAACATTGAATATTAAAAAAAGAGTGATTTTAACTTGAATTTTCCCCATCATTTTATAGTGATGCGCTAAAGGTTTATCGTTATAAGCGTATTTGAGTATTTTTATAGATGTTTACTACCACTTTTAGTCTTTTTTTAGTTTTTTAACCAAATAATATGTATGTAATAAGGTGCAGAATATAAAGTCCTATAACAAAAGTTATTTTCATAAGAACATTTTATTTCAGCGTAATTCTTGACTTATGACAAAGTTGGCAACGCAATGCTATATACTACTTTCACATTACTTCCTGTTTAGATATAATTATGTTTTTTTTTTTTAATAATCAATATAAGTATTATATTTCCTGATATACAATCATAAAAAAGTTTAAACTCAGAGCTAAAATATAATTAATGTATCTTATAAGACTTCAAATATTTAACAGTGACCTTAATGCTAATATTAATTACTAACACATTACTACTAATTGCTAAAAATATCTACTTCTGCCTGCTGTCTAAAAAGTCACATTTTTTTCCGCTACCGGTAATAAAAATTTGACTATTCAAAAATATTTAAACGTAAGTTTATTTGATAAAGAACTGTCTATTCTATTCTATAAAATTTATCGATATATTAATACTAGTTAATAGTCAATCCTTATTGTAGATGAACCTCAACGACGTGGCGCCACGTCGTCGAGAATGAACTGATGGTGGAAGGGAGAGAACCCCGAAGTCAATACAACGTTTATTGATGTTCCTAATGTCGACATCTCGACATTGCAAATTCGCAACGCGCAGATTTTAAGTAGAAACTTTTTGAAATATTTATACGGCTTCCCGAATCGCGTGAATTGAATGTAGAGGTTTTGTGTTTACATTTATTTTACAGTGTTTTGTTTCTCAATACTATTTCTTTTGTGAGTTAGTATTGCACGGTTCCATTGTACTGATTTAATGAAGTTAATTATAACGAATTACAGATTTTCAAAAAATTATATACTTACATTTAACATACAGTCACACCATAGACTATATCACTATGTGATATATTAATATATATAAGTATGTTTAAATATAATATCTATATTTATAAGTATAGAAGAGTCAAATAGATTAGGTATATTTAACATGTAAATCTAAATCTATTTGACTAAAGGATCTATGTAAATTGCCTATTTTCTTAATAACAATTAAGTATTTTAAACAACCCATAGTAGGTATTGCGTGAATTCTCCTTGGTTATTACATTTAATTAAAATGCAATTTAAAAAAATCAACAAGTAAATTGGTAAATTTAGTCGTTCAAAGAATGAATCGGATGGTAAAATCAAGTAGACAACTAAGAAATTGGATCATTAAATGAAAGTCTGACTTAAAGTCTCAGATTTTATGAATATTCAATGCTATAATATTGGCCTTTGCGCCGTTGATTTAATATTAAAGTATTATACATGAATAATTAAGTATCAATTTAATTCCTACGTCTTAATATCTACAGATAATCCTAATAACGCGAAAGTTTGTGAGGATGAATAATATGATTATTATAACTGTATCATAAACCGTAGAAATACTATTACAGGGATTCGAATATAATTTTGTACAGAACTTGATCATACTGAGATTGCGCGCAAAACGGCGTGATAGCTACGAAATAAAATCAATTAAAGGATTGCAATTACTTTCATGTATTTGGAATGACAAACAAGCTGACGGCTCACCTGATGGTAAGCGGTAATCGACGTCTATATTATAGCAATACATTACATTATCATGTGGCACCCGCAATAACGCATGGGTGTTACCGCGGGTATCCTCTGGAATAGAATAGAATAGAAAATAATTTATTGAAATAAACTTACATTGACACTTTCACTTCACTTTTTAATTGTTATCTCTATATTTTTTTATCCATTACTTCTTCGGAAAGCTGATCCGTCAGCCAACCATCATTTCGCTAGACCATACTTTAGGAAGCTCAATGTACTTTCTAATTATACATATTTTGATCTCTAAACGTCACTATTTGCAATGCGCTACATAATAATCCGTTATTAATGTAGTTTGTACTTTTGCTTAGTTAAGCAGTGCTGATATTGTTGGTACTAGACAATTGATAGAAATGCTTAAATATATTTTTTCAAAAAATATAATCTTATATACATAGACAAGTCCCAGATATAATATAATACAAATAATTATTGATAGTAATTCATAGAGAATATGTGACGTTCATAAGCGAGTAAATTGTCCTACATGAATAAATGATTTGTAATTTGATTTCATTGATTTCCATCGAACCCGCCACCATAGAAAGACGATGTCCTAATCCGCTAGACCGCCGAGGTTGAATATAAATAATACAAAACTGCTCAATTTCATGGCATTCGGGTTTTATAGTTTCTTCGTATATCCATTACATGTAACTCTGCACACACAAAGCAACATTATTTACCTGGATTGATGCAAAGAGATGAATCTGCGCACTAATGGGTCATTACAGATACGGATAATTAAACTCGAGCAAAGAATTTCAGGGAATGTCGAAGCAGTTCGGGAATTTCTTAATTATTTTGCATTTTAAGGGTCTGTGGCTCGTGAAATGATATCTTCTGGGAGCTTTTGTTTGAATGATTGTCTATATGACAGTAAAATTATAGTGTACGGGCATGACGATTTAGTAATCTGGAATGGCAACAGGTGTTATATTATTAGGCACATCTGTTGTGCAATAAAAAGTATATTCCGTCACATTTAAAATTACTACTATTGTAAAATAACAGTTACGGTCTTAGGTGCAACTGTGATGAAATCAAAAAATTCTGTTGATTATATCTGATGAATATATCCATCATATAATCATGGTTCTGTTTATGTATTTAGATATCAGCCTTATAGTATTCTAGTTGCATTATATTTATTTGTAAGTGTCCCTTTATGTCTATTTCTTGGCTTTTGACGACTAAACGGCTAAACAGATATTAGTGGAATTTGACATTAATATAAATTGTGGAAAAAAAACAGGCATATTTTATGGTAAAAACAATAATTTGGATGGGGTTGTTGTTTTTGCACTGGCAATAATAATTATAAATTATAATTTTATTTTAGATGATGGCAATAATGACCATATCTCTTCGACAATCGTCTAGTGTTCAATCAGTTATGTGCTCTATACTTTAATAAATAATTTCATAGTAAACAAAGTGTTCAGTTCTATAAGAGTCTTAATTCTTATAATATTCCTAAGAATAGACCAATAAAACCAATATTATTCAATACCGTGTAAAATGAATTATTTCATCATTGTTTGTTTACCTAAATTTAAAAAAAAAGTGTAATTGAATTATTCCTGATTAGAGTGCTCAAAATATATTAGGGAAGAATTAGTGGATGAAAGTTTGAACAATCAAAGTTGCGGGTAAGCTAGTGAGACTATGGTTGTTATATAAAAAAACCACAGAGATTACACTCATAACTTTTTGCCACAACGGCCTCTTTTGAAGCTAATGATGTAAGTTATTAATTTTCAGTTCCAACGAAAAACTTGATAACAACAAGTCATCGTGTGTCTATATGATTGATGATAGCTAAATATTAATAAGAAAATATTTTATTCACAAAAATATTACATATTTATAAAGATTTACAGCGAACTAAAATTAATCACTGTATAAATCTACGGTGACAATATTGAGAGAAAAGATATTTTTATGAGTAAAATAAACGCCAGAACTACTTCTACTAAATATATAAATAATACATTATTCCAGAAATTTTTTCCACGAGTTTATCGTAATCGAAACTTCCTTAGGTCCTAGTTTAACTACACATAGTATTTTTACTTTGTTTAGCAAATATATATACTCTTATTTTCTCCGAACGGCAAATGAAGTCGTAAACTTTAACTGGAAAGTACATAAATCAAACTAAAAATCTGAAAAAATTACGGATTCGGTGGTCTAGCGATTTAGCACAGCCTTCCTTTCGATGGTTGCAGGTTTGGTACCTAGCACGCTGCAAACATTGGTATTCATGAATATGATTATATCTATTGGTCTAGTCAAGCATATATTGGTCCTAAGATAAGCTGAGCTTGTGTTATGGATACTAGGCGACTGATATAAATACTATAATGTCTATTTATTGTAAATACATATTTTTTGTTGTAAATATATGTTGCTTCTGATAAGCAATAAATAACACAATTATCAACATATAGACGAGCATGTCTAAAAGCTTTCCGTAATACCTATTTCGAAGATTTAGGGTGTGTGTGGTTATAAAATTCCTACAATCTTTGCTGACTCATCACTTAGGTCAAATATATAACGAGTAACATTTATCGATTTCTTTGTGATAAGCTCCAACTTTACACGCCAATTATTATTACCAAATTCAACCTTCAACCATTAAAGATAATTATCTCTATTTTATTTCGCGACTTCCTCTGTCTTTTTAAAATAAAAGATAGCCCATCCGTTCTCGTGTATCAATTTCAATTTTTAAATCAATCCAAGTGATACATTCTTCATGACAAACATTAAGTTCAGTTCAATCGTTTAGTCATGAAAAATTTAACAGATAGACAACCATACTTACGCAATTATAATTATAGGAGTTATTAATAGAGTGGAATTTTCAAGTTAATATTTTTTTTAACCAAACAATATGGACCCGGAAAGTTTTTGGGTGTAACTTTATTCTAAATATACCTAACAGACACATTTTGGGCGCGACTCGTTCATTAAAGTTGTGGGTAAATAGGACAGAAGTATAATGAGCCAACTCGATACAAAATAATATAAAACTATAATGAAATGGGTTTGCGAGGATGGGATTGTTAGTAATAGGTATATTGCTAGCGTTATATCGTATTACAATTAATGAATTCCACTACATCTTTCCTGGAAACCATAGACCATGGATTGCAACAACCAACACCAGGTTCTCCGATTTTCTGTCAGCGCAGGCAGTTCCACTGTTCAATTATTCGACGGCCTTGGAGGTTAAACTCCTTACTTCCGATGACGGATGATATTTGTATTCATGATTGTACGGTTGTTTGTATCAGTCAACAAGTCCATAAAGGATACGAAATTTAACATTAAATTTCGTATCCTTTATGAACTTGTTATTAAACCTTTAAGTTATAACAGTAGTAGAAATGTAACAATTTAGTCCCTCAATAAAGTAATTTAAAAACTTCATAAAAATGAAAAAATGGAAATCATATATCCCGCATAAATTCCATTAAAATTTCTTCATTGGAATGCCTCTTACCGTCTCTTCTCGTAACTGGAGTGTCTCCGGTCGTACTCGACAGTGAGTTGGTACTGTCGAGTATAAACTGAAATATTAAATGACTTGCAACCACTCACCGTCCACTTCTAGAGTATAATAATAGCGTTTGATTATAATGAAATTTGAAGAAATGAGGTTGTAATATTATTTAGATTCTAAATAACAAGATTTTTATTTTTAGACTCTGATTTTTTAGTAAACGTTATTAATAAATATAGCATCATTAATGTAATAACAAATAGCTGAGGTTATGTCTAGAGATACAGCATGGGATTTTTCTAGAAGGTTCTATTACGTCTTCTTGAGGGTCGGCATCGCGCATCGTCTTACCCCTCCAATCGATTCGTTCAATTCAATCGGAGATCTAAATTACGACGGCCTGAGCGGAGCTTCGAACTCCTAGCGGTGCCCTCAGACTAAAGTCGTATCCGTCAGGTGGGAGTTCGCCTTCAGCCGCTCCATAAGTCCTTCCGCGGATTTGTAGTGCCATGTGCTTGCCTCCTATCGTCCAGTGAAAATATAAAAGCTATCTGCGGCTGACAGCGAAAAAAACTCCGTGAAAAATTCGATCGCCAGCGACCATCGGCTTCGTTAACCGTTAACCATCACATGGATAATATGCTTGATTGCATGGTGGCAATCATATGTCATAATAATCGTAGTATAAAAAATAGTAGGGTAATCAGAGGCATTGTCAACTGGCGATGACATGGTGAACGCATCACTTGACACGCCCTCATTTTGCTGGGTATATTTGTTGCCAATGTTTTTTCAATGTTTATAGCATAGTTCGCCTTATCTTTGTTTGACAAATATAAGGCGAACTATGCTATTATATTTCTCTAATTTTAAAATTAATGATCAAAAACTGTTCAAAATTGGTAATGATTATTACATAAGTAACAGAAAAATGTAATACATACCTTATATCTTTAAAGCAGATTGATAACAATTTAAAAATTATCAGATTAAATTCCAGAACTTTAATTTAACTGCAGAACTTAAATAAAGAAGAATAATTTGAAATTTTATATGCGATCTGTAAGTATTATTTGATAAAATGACATTTACGAATTCCCATTTACTGGCCAAGCAGAGGCGCTAAAGAAGAAAACACAACTTTGAAACAAACAAGAAAATAATTTAATCCTAAAAGAAAGCGAACGTAAGCGAATTAGCGAAATTAAATTTTGTGCCACTAAATTAACTGGCTTTTTGGGCTTTTACTTGCTGAATTTTTGAATAAATTCCATTATACATTCTGATCTAATTACTAAATTATCTAAATGTAAACTTGTTTATATTTTCTATTCTACTATACCATACTCCTACGTATATTTTCTCATCAGAAGAACAAAAACAACATGTATGGCGTTAGTTATATATATATGTTTTTGTAAGGGGTTGTGTACAAGGTTTGTATACGGAATTAATATTAAAATAGACATTCAGACTTGAAAGTTCGTAAGAACACTCCTAAAAACAAATAAATATATACGTTTTTCATATTCTATATTTCACGGCCCTAATGGTCTAGCGGTTTAGCATTGCGATGGTCGTAGATTTGAATCGTGTGTTCACATAATAAAAAAATAATAACCCTGCACAATTAGTACACCGCCACCTAGTCCCACGGTAAGCAATACTTGTTACGTGTACTAGACAACTAAAATACTTATATAAGATTTTTTTGTAAATACATACGTAATATTCATAGAAAACAGACAGATACAAACAATCATACTCATGAATATAAATGTTTGCACTGTACTCGAAATCGAACCCGCGACCATAGGAAGTAAGGTAGTTAGTATAAAGCCATCAGTTAGTATAAAGCTTTTAAAAATATTTAACTTCCATGTAGAGCCATTTCGTTCACCCCAAATACATCTTACAACGGCTGTTTGGCGGCGAAAAAGGCGAGACAGAAGTGCCCACGCAGACAATTTTCCACAAGTCTTTTCAGACAATTGCTTTCTTGAAATAATGATAATAATTGCTTTCTTGAAACATGATACCGTAGCGGTTTTGTATTGATTGCCGCATGCATTCTCATGTAAAGTGCGAATACTATAACTACCATATGGTAATTTTTAGTAGCTATGACGTCTTCGAGTGGATTGAGTACCCATGCTCCCTAAGAGGTCCAGTCCAGAGGTGTAAAATATAATGTCTAGCTAATACGTCATACTCGTGAACGAGTGCTTCTTATAGAGACTGGTTTGCACTAAACACTACGACTTATTAGATTTTATTGTGTATTTAATATTTGACCCTAATAAATTAGTGCTAGACGTTTTGACTTAAAAATGTACAGTTACAACCATTATTTGAAGGAGCAACACAAGTTTCTTGCTCTCTTTTCTTGTTATGAGACAGTGCTTAAATTAAGTTTACTTGAATAAATTATTTGCTATTCTAAAAAAATTATGTTACATTTAGTGTAAGTGTAAACATTACTACCGGCATAACCGTTATAGCATAAAAGCAATTACCTTTCAATTTTCATTTCCCACTTCGTTGGGCTCACGAATGAAAATGACATCGTATTTCACCATAAACATACTACGCAACATTTGCCAGTGTATTCGAGCCAATAAATACAAACGCAACTCTATCACTTTCGTAATAAAGTCTAAATATTTTCGTGTTACAGCAAATTAAAGTTTGCCGATGTAAGATGTTAATTTGCGTAGTGTGGTTTGCCTGTAAATATTTGTAACAAATTATATTTCTACGCAACGATGTGTAATAAATATGTAATATTTTTTAAAAAATAAACTTTGAGTTTACGAATAATACGTGTATGCAAAAGCCAATTCATGTTGTTTTAAATAAGTCTTATTAAGTATTTTATACGGCTATTTTATATAAAAGATTCGCTGTAAATACTAACTAGATTCTTCCAGAATTACAGCACGGTTTACCTACATAATATTAGAATAGAATAATATTTATTACATCACACATCTCAACAATAAAAACGATGCCGACAGGTGCATATAAATTATTATATAAGATAAACGTAAATAAAAGCAATTCATTAAATTAGAGATGATATCATTATATACAAAGAAAAAATATAATAATAAATTAAAGAACAACATAGTAACAAACAAATAATAATAATAATAAAGTAAAAAATGCATTTCCTATCCACCACTGCGGAGAATCGTCACCGCGTCACTGTTTATACACCATTATGTATTTAGGTAATTATTCTTTACTCCATACAAAATAATTCAAGCTGTAATATAAATTGGCATTACATATAATATATTTTTTTATATTGCATCAAAACTGGAATTAATAAACAACATTTTCATATTCTATCTCATTATAAAGAGGAAAGATATCATTGTTTGTTTGTATGCATCGAATGGCCTCTGAAACTACTGGACTGATTTGAAAAATTATTTCACTATTACAATTCTGCATTGTTCTTGATAAACTTAAACGATAGAATATTTTCATTAAAAAACGTATATCCAGGGATCCATATGAAAACATTCATAATGTAACCCAACGTGTGAAAAAGAAAATCCTATACTATTATTGAGGAGATTTCTATCTTAACATCTTTCTTCTATACGAGACGAAAAGTGTCTGTTTGTGTGTTAAGATTTGACGTATAATTAAAAAAAAACACAGAATATGATGGAGGCTCGAAAATTGGCCTAACATTAAAAAAAATCGAACATTTCATTAATTGTATAAATTTTTTGAAAACAATGTCACTATTAAACAGATTCACATTTTATTGAATTAACTAGCTGTTAAACGCGTGAAATTAAAATAAATGCATATTTTATAATAAAAGATACTACTCCTTATAACATTACCTATCTGCGAGTGAAAGTCACGTCAAAATAAGCCATTTCAGAGATTAGGAAGAACAAACAAATAAACAAACAAACATTATTGAAATTTATTTTATAATGTAAGACCTATGTATAAGAGTATATTTTCATATTCATTTAGTGAAAATCTGTTAGTTTGAAATTACAAACAAACATTTCAGTTTTATATATATTTTATATTGATTGATGGTGTTTGATTACCATCAATAGATGGTTATATACTCGTGTGATGTCGCGTGGCACCATTAGTTGTCAATGATACTATAGGTATGAATTTATTTCAGTGTAAATAATTAAATTTATACTTGATATAATGTTCAAAGATATTAACGTATCAAGTATTCTTGAAAATTGCAAAGATTTTTTTCTTTGAAGTCTGTTTTGTGGAATGAACGCCACTCAAATACATTTGTTCTAGAATTTGCTCAAATATAAAGACGCAGTTCGTAATTTCTTGTTCATATTTATCTATAATATTTTCTATTCGGAACTTATATCAAAACAATTTGTACTAATATAAAAATTTGTAAATAAAAGTTTTAGGTATTATTTGTCCGTAAAGTAAATTAAATTTTAGATGTAATGTAAATAAATATTAACATATTTACGGTATTTATGTCTGACTATTACATAAGTAACGCAGATATCTTTCAAATCTCTACTCATATTATTCGGTAGTATAATAATATATTATCACGGAATTTCATTCTAGATATGGGGATAAGGTCCCACGAGAGTGGAATTCAGCATGCGAATAATGTATAAGTGTGAATTGAACATTCCCTACAATGATCTGAGTGAACTCCCAAGGGAAAGGAGTTTGGGACTGGTTTGTGGGATCGAAGCCTTGTTTTGCAAATAGCCTTGATCTTTATATTTTTATGAAAATACTTTTTAAATCATAGTGTTGACGTGTAGGTTTAATGGTAATAGAAATGAAGATTTTTTATATTTTAGTACTAAAGTGATCACGTGACCTCACAGTTTATATGCTTCAGAAAGAACGTGTATTATATTTTTAGATTGTACCCGTACATTTATTATGACCATCTCACTTGAAAAGAGTTACAAAACGCATTGTTGCTATATTTTTAATGTTGATATCCAAAAATAATATTTTCAATTATCACTTTTTTTTTGGGAAAGAAAGAGAAAGCTTCAGTTTCATGAGGATTCTACCTAGCTTCTGCATTTGGTAGGTACTTGATTAAGTCATCTTAAAGACTCTTTACTTTAATCTATACATGTATACTTAAGGTCTAACCAAAAATAGAGTACAAGATTTTAGGACATTCTGCTAAAACTTATATGACTCTCTAGCTAGCTTCTGCATTTGGTAGGTTTTTGATTAATTACTACCGTAATAGATACAGACTAATGATTTTTGTATTTATATATATATACACAGATATATGCGAATTAGTTTGAAAAGAAGAGGTAAATAGATAAGTACCTACGTATGTAATCAATTTGAGTTTGGAATTTTCGAGAATAACTGGTTATCCGTGGAGTTGCAAACATTAATCATTCCATACTCAAATGAGTTATTCGGAATATCGGAATATCGGATGTCGATACATGTCGGTACATTCATATCGCGACATTTGTCATTCCGTTGAGCAGAGTTTTCGCTTTCACACATAATGTGCGGATACAGTCCCGATAAAGTTTTATAGAGTTTAAATTACATTTTGTTTTTATGACATTCTGTACTTTCATAGACTTTTAAAAATATTGTCTCTCAGAAACACAATAAGTTTGTACCTCCAAATACAGTGACTAACATTGCTATTCATGATATTTTAAATGGGTTTATATGATCATTTACTAAGAAGATATGATCATCATAAATAACTAACGTTATTAAACGAAGTTACCTGAATCTTGAGTTTATGCTAAATTTTTTGAGAGATTCCCTAGAAATCACGTCAGTACTTATAATAAAAAAAAACAAAATTTCACATCGTAACTAAAATTTTAAATATTCTCTGTCTGTCTAGTCCAGAGGTTCCCAAACTTTTTTGTGTCGTAGACCTTTTGCCATATTTTTCGGTTTTGAGTAGACCCCCCTTTCTTACCTAGTATTGATTTTTGGTAAATACCCAACTGTAGTAAAGTTTAGTGTTAAAAACATAAAGTAAAAACAACAAGATGACCGTTGTCGTAGACCCCTTGCAGTTTATCATAGACTGAATCTGGGGGTCGAAATAGACCACTTTGGCAATCACTGATCTACTCTGTTTCTTATCTTTTCACTGGTGACCGAATGTTGATGAAATTTAAAATAAAAATAGATTGTGCCACGAGGACGAAAATGCGCTGTTTTATGTCAAAAAAGCAGTCGATGTTTGAGGTAACTGCTACTTAATAATTATATTTTTATGACGTATACCTATTTATTTAATGTCATGGATTCACTAATGTCACACAAAAGTTTATTTTGCAAGTAAATTAAATAAAATATATTTATATTTAGGAATTTTTATATATTTTTATTGACATGTTGTATCAGTTTTTTTAATAACTTTTAGTCTTATGAAGGGAGTTCGTCAATTCATGAGGATACTTTATACTAATAATACCTGTTCCATAATTCTTTTTGAATAAGTTACGTTTAACGAATACTTACATAATTATGTTAATAATTTATTGCAAATATGGACGTTGAAGGTAAAGTAATTGTTAGGTTTAAGTAAATAAATTGTATAAGACTATGTAACAAAGTAATTGCTTTAACAACTGTAATATGTACTATTCAAGTGAATCGCAAGCCAGATGCCAGTCTCTGCCAAATGGGTTCCGTAATTATACTATAATCGAAGTTGCTATTGCAAAGCTAAAACTAATATCACGCTACATTGTGTTGCCTTTGATTACTGTATTGTTTCTGATACGATTGTTCGAATTCCTTATTATGTCATGACAATTACAAATCGATACATAGTATATATTCAGAGTGTAACTTTTTACTACTTATTGGGTTTACATTATTTTGTTTAATTCCGCTACATTTAGCATTTGTGGGACCACAAATATTCAGTGCGGAAACATGACTACCGTTTGATTGACTTTGAAGATTATAAATTCTGGCGTCGCGTTATTAAATCGACACCCATATGGCGACACGTGTTTCGCATCTGAACGAGGCATCATCAGGCATTGAATGGAGTGCGCTTGGAAGCCTAATGTTGACTGTTCGGCAACCAAACCGCGATATTGCGGTTCGGTCGTCAGTAACGGTTGGAATTTGATTCCCATAGAGGTCATAATGTTAGTCAATTTTCCGCACTGAATATTTGTGGTCTTACACATGCTAATTGTAGCAGACAAACAAAATATGTAAATCTAATAATTCCGCAAAATAACACCTACTTCGATAAAATATATATAACTCTATTCAACATTGTATAATTTACTAGCGACCGACCCGTGTTCACGTTGGTGCGTTATAAATCTTTGAATTTCTTGACGTTTTTGACATAGAATATACATGTACTATATATATAAACCTTTCTATTGAATCACACTATCTATTGCTGATAGCTGCATTAAAAACAGTTGCGTAATTTAAGAAATCTAAACGTATAGAAAGCTATGATGACTTGTTTTATACTAAGTAAAGACTAGCAGTGACCCGGTACTTCGTCTGCATAAACTTTCATACCTTATTTCACCCCCTTTCAGATTATGGTATATCATAATCTGAAAGGGGGTGAAATAAGGTATTAAAGATTATTTATAGTATAGCGATAAAAGATACTAACCTAGTCACATATTCTATCTTCATATTAAATTACAAAATCGGTCATAATTATCAGAGCAGAATAGTTCCTGCAAATTATTAGGATTAAATTCTATCTAGTGCATGTGATTTAGTACATATTACCAGTCTATCTACAAAAGACCGGATTATTAATTTCCAATTTGGGTTCGTGCCAGCTCTTGATTCGGCCGCATTGTCGATGCCGGTTACCACAAATGTATTTTGATAGATTTACGAAGTGGTATCGAAGAATATTGAAACTTTATGATTATACCATACTAATGGGTTATAAAAAGTGTCCATTGGTTTATTGTTTTTTGACGACTAAACCGTCAGATGGAATTTAATGAAATTTAGCATCAAGTCCTACTACGTACATAATTCCTATAAATTCATAATAACATTGTATTATCTTGAAAAGCATCTTAAAGATATCTAGATTAACACTGTATTAGAGGATGAACAACAGACGTAGTTAAATATATAAAGATAGGTAAACATAAAGTTAAGTATATGTATATATGAAAAGATTTCTTATTTTTATGAAAAAGAAACCTAAACAATATCCCGTATATTGTTTAGGATTTTATTTCATTGTTGTACTTTATGTTAAATTATTTTTGGATCAATGAACATACATATGAATATTAAAGGCAACTTGTGTGAATTTCTGTGAATTTCTGTGTAGGCAAATGATATATCATGTAATGTTTTTAGAGACAGTTATTATTCATATCAAAGGTTTATGGTAAAGAAGGAAAAGAAGGAAAGACACAGTTCTCCTCTGTATCATCTCAGTGTCACATGATATTTGGGAAAGTCGTTGCCGCTTTCTATCAGAAAACTGAAAAACCCACCAATAAAAAAGTAAGTATGAATATTTTCAAAATTAAATAAATTAAAATCGCATTCAGAATGCAGATTTAGGTTTAAGAATCTATGCCTATCCTGTAATATCACTACCATATCTTATACCCTCTAACCAAAACACAGCTTACAAAGAAACTGCAAACGATTTGATTCAATGTTTATCTTTTGTTATATATATATAATAAAAGTACCTACTTTACGTAGACAAACTGGGCGCAATTACAATAAACAACAAACCATTTGCATTTTTCTAAATACCCAGAAAACGTACAGTCTTCATTGTTATAGCGAAAAAAGCAATGTTACATTTTTCTTACAAAACTTTTAAAACCGTTTGTAAATATAAAATTTTATAATATATTAAGCTTAGGTCATGTGTTTACTAAGTCAAACATGTTTCTACATGATAACCAAAGTAATTATTCACATTGCAAACCCCTACGGGGGGTCGTATCTACGTACCCAAAGGACACAAACAGTAAACACTTTAATGATCTTGATAAGCAATAACGGAATCAAACATATCTCAACATGTGCATCGAACTATGCAGTCGATAAAACATTATCTAATTAATTATCCATTACTGTAATTACCTCACTAATTATACGATAATATAAGGTTAATAAGCAAATAAATTGTTGAACTATGTATAGTACTAGTAAATAGAGGTCTGTGCCTAGTTAATTAATATATTGGAAATGTTTTCATTTTGAGACAAGACATTTGATAAAGAGTTCAACTACAATAAAAACTCCGGTGCAATAACAACCTGTACTAAAATGGCTTTACGGTTGACTTTTAATAACCAACAATATAATTTTTGTGGAAGGTTTATGTAAACCAGGCGGCAGTCTGCGAAAAAATACGCCTTAACCTTATGCAGTATAGACGATGGAAGATGGTGCCCAAAATGATGAATGATGAAACCAAGACAATGATAATTTGGACCAAAAAAAAATTAATATTACGTAAGAGATAGACCCATTAGTATTGATGACATGAGTTCACCGCTGGATAAATTAAAACAAAATGTTTACAAAGAGATGAAATTCTTATTTAAACACCACAAAAAATATTTTTTTAATATTACGTAAGAGACAGATCTATTAGCATTGATGGCATGATGTCACTGCTGGATAAATTAAAAAAAAATTCAAATAGATGAAATTCTTAGCATTCCATGGTTTCAACGTGTGAGTGAAAATAATGTTGCTCAAAGTGAAACTTCCAGATGATACCGAGACTTGTAACACGGGTGCAGGTTTTTTCCCTTTCTTACGCATATTAAAACTATCCTTCACTACTCGTGTTCCTCACCCTGTCTAATCTTTAGTATGAACCTTCTAATATAGCTTTGAATACTTGTTCTAAAAACTCATTAAAACTTACCTTTCTAGACAAGCTAAGATCTTTCAACAGAAGAGTTTACTGCTATATTTCGCACTCCTACTTGTACATTATATTGTATCGATTAACGATTATATTAGACCAACTCGTATTATAATAAAATTATTTTATGGTTGTTATGTAAACTCCATACATTGAAAGAAAATTAATTATAATGTATTTATTGTCACATCGAGAAAATCAAAGTCAAAAATTTGTAAATATTATATAAGCAGTGTAACCACGATAGACGAAGATAGTTAGACATGATAGATCGAGAAAATGCCGAAGTCGTACTTGTAACTCGGTTCGCTTCAAATGTTGATTAATGTATGTGTCAGAGCAACGGATAGCTCTTGAATATGCAGACCCTATTTGTTTTAGCAGCTGTAACCGTTTCAGATACACTACATTAATTTTTGTCGGATATAAAATTGAAAAAGTTGAATTCACATTTCAGATTTTTATCCTAACTAATAATATAAATGCAAAAGTATTGTGTATTACGCTTTTACGCCAAAACTGTTGAATGTATTGTGATCAATTTGAGGATAGAGAGGTTATATTTTTAGAGGCTACTTTATCCAATGGTAAACGTACAGGGAATCAGGTAAAGAAAGTAGTTATATCTGTATCAATCTTTTTAATGTCATTCGATTTACTGCAAACATTGCAGAATTATTGTTTATAATTAAAGTATACTTATTTATAAACTCGACTTAAAATGAGGAGAAATGCGAATGTAAATATAAAGAATGCAAGCGAATCCAAAAATAGATTTTGTCATACAGCGAGATATATAAAGTTTAATAAAATATTATTTTTCAGTACAAATCCAAAATAGAAAAAATAAACACGCGAATAGCTATTAAAATGACATTTTTTACGTGATCGCAAGCAATAATTTTTAAAGAAAAATCAGAACCATGCAAAAGTAGCTGTACGATCGTGAGATATTCTGTAATTTGATATTTTTCGCTCCAGTCGTGCGGAAATACCATGAAAATGGAACGAATGTAATTTAAAGATACCTTTAACATTCAAATCAGGATTTATTATTCGAAAATAAACGTATGAAGACTTACAATTAGTGGCTTCGCTGGTATATGTATATATCTAACATATCGTATGTACCTAATATGAGATATATATTAGGCATGTAGAAGTATATATGTAATATATTTACTTATAGTTTTGAATGTCTCCTTTATATTAGTAAACATTTTTTTTTAATTTGACGTCATACCTATATATTTTTACTTTAATTGTTTGAAAGATACAATTATTCCAAAAGGGCATCGGCTAGAAAACTCATAGTTTGAATCACATAGTACACTTTGTTTGTTCTTAATATTTTTTTCATACCGCGTAGGTGGCAATCGAGCTTTAGTTAGCCCATCGTGACAAATTCACAAAGAATTTATCAAGGCGGTCTCCAGAGCGAACCGCGTGGTGTTCAACCTGACATGGTACATTGCTAGCAATAGTGTCATCAGTCCACATTATTAACAATTTCCTTTTCCCCCGATGGTAAATGGTTACCGTAGCCTATAGGCTTATGTCACAAATGCTTATATAACGGATGTCACGTGCGCTTTACTGACCCTCACGAAATCTTAATATTTAATGCAGTGTACTTATACATATGAAAAATATACAAATGCCTTTTATGAATTTCTCATTGAAAGAATCATAGAACCTTACACTTCACCACATTTCGTTTACGAGCTTAAATTTAAACTTTTCGATAGAATAGACCCGCATAAAATGTTTGGTGAGGTCGCAGAAATATTACAGAAAAATTTCTCGTAAACTTTTTATAGGTTTTCATGTTAAACAGCGTCCTACAAACAATATTGATTATGTATTGAAAAGTTCTACTCTGAAAAGTGGTTTATTTAAGCGACTCGCCTGAGTAGATTCTACGTCCATTTTTCACGAAATATAAATAATATATTCTATATATAGTATATTCATAATAATAACCCTTTTGTTAACAATGTACCATGTCGACTTACAGCCAGTCTCTTTTAGAAACCATTGAAATTACTCTCTGATGAATTACCCAATTCCCACGTTCCCATCGTAACTAATTCAGACATTAACCACACAGTTTTTTAGGGACCGCATTAAACTCAACCTGATATGGATATTACTAGCCATAGAGTGACTAATTCCCATTACTAACAATCACCCCTCCCCCAATATTGTGTATGTTGTAGTAAATATATTGCTAAAATTTGTTATTTAGTTAGTTAGTTATTTTTATATAGGTATATACCTATATAAAAGTGTATTGTAAAATCAGTGCAATCATTTATTTCAACTGGGTCATAAAATCTGTATAACCGTCATTAGTATATTTTATTTTAGAACCATTTGCAAACGCTTTACTCAAAAAGAATGCGGTACTCAGTCGGGGTATTACCGATTTTATTTATATTATCTGATCCTGTATTATCGAGAGCAAAAAAATATTGGGTATAACTTACGATGTCATTATCATATTAAAGTACTCAAAACAAAATAAGGACCACCTTAATTTTGTTGTATTTTTATAAAATAAGACTGGTATTTCAATAATTTTTTTTTTTTTGTATTTGGAACGGGTTCTATGAAATGTAATTAAAGAATAATAATGTTCAATTGGTTATCTTTATCGTATAATAATTATACCTCAAGACATCTAGATATCCTAGTCACACGCATCTGATGGTCCAGACAACTTTTTCCAAAGTCTTGCTTTTTATGACTAACCTAATTATTAAACCAATTAGTCGTTGTAATTTTTTTAAGCAACAATATTCTTTAACAACAGTGTACTGTTCTAAGAACATAAAGAGGATTTTTTTATCATAATGTGTTTGTTTGTAACGGTTTATCCATAATTACAAGCAGTCACAACAAGTCCGTGCCTATTGCAAGTAATGTATCATGTCAGGCTGACCTTCACGCGTTACCTCTGGAAACCAGCCTGGTTGATTCCTGGTAAATTTGCCACGATGGGCTAATTGAGTAAATTTCAATGCTTAAACTTCAATGCAATGCTCATGCATATATATATATCATAATACACTGGTGCCCATCCCTTACAACCGCCTATCCGTCACAATACTACATTTTGATCTTAGCCAAAAGGTAACTTTTAGTCATATTAAAAAAATAACATTACATAGTGATAGGCGAATATGTTAAATCTTAAAATACGGTACAAACTCACTTTAGCATTTCTAATATTAGTTAGAATTTCATGCATATATTTGTATTATTATTGTAGATTGCGAATTGAGTGAAGTGATTGGGGTACGTAAATCAATTTTGCAAAGCTTTTAACGGTGTTGTCTGGAAGGCTGTTGTGAAGCAATTTTCCGGAGGCTTCCCTAACGTTATGAAACGTGGCTACGTTTCGTTGAGTTCATTCAAAAAGTCAATTAATAACTCAATTGTGCACAATATAGACAATAAAACACGTGTTGAATTAAATATTTTATTGTAAACCTATTGTTTTTGATGAGTATCTGTATATAATATTTTACTTCCGTTTTTATGCGAATACTAACAGGTACTCGGATTCGTCTAAATTTAAGATAAAAGATTGACTATGTCCATCTATCTTTCTGATTTTCACATTTAACTTCATTATTAATGTTTTTAAGTTGCAAGTTATATGGTACGTTCTTCTTGTGATGAGACAGCATTCCGAAGGAGCAGTAGTTTAATAAAAATAACTATTACTGTTTATAAGTGCTGAAATTAAGTTTATTATGGACAAATATTTTCCCATTACCTGTAAATTTTTTTAACACTTTCCTTAGATTAGCAATATTTCTGTAAAAATGCATATTTAAACTCAAGTCCTATAATGTAATACAATTAAGTCAATCAATTTGGTTAACATTAACTTATACAGTAAGTATACGTGAGACGTTCTATAAACAATATATTTTTAAGAGAGAAATATAATGTCTCGGGTATATATGAGTACATACTATAGGTACTCATTGCATATATATGAGTCCATTTGTCATCATTTAATTTCAATTTGCACATCTCGCGACCTATTCCCATGACAATAACCACAGTAAGCTATAAAACGTTCAAAACACAATTGAACACAATTTGTCAACTCCCGACCACCGTTTATTTTTATGAAACTGTTTTTGTTTGACGTTATATTTATATTAAATTTATTTAGTCCAACAATAATCTCAAAATAAAATTAATGTAAAAAATACAATTTATACATAAAAATAAAAAACATATTCTGTAAATATATAGTCTATTTATTTATTAATTTGTAAGTTTCAAGGTCGGATTTTACCATATAAACAAAAGTATTTTTTTAATCAAAAAATATTTGTATTATATTTTAATTGTAAATACATTCATTTTTTAATTTTGACCATATAAATATAACACAGAACTAGACAAAAAAGATTTCAACATTAACATTTTCAATATCCCAATGAATGTGAATTGTCGAGAGACATAAAAAAACAATCAGTCCACACTTAGAGATAGACCGTTATCAATTAGGTAATTGGAACCAGTAATACCCTTAGCTTTATCGCTGGCTAAGTAAAGAACCAAATCGGCGATTTCTTCACAAGTTGAATATCTACTGAGTAGCGATTTAGTACTGTAATCTCCTAGAGGAATGTCTATCCCTGCTTTAGCTGTGAAATCAGTTCCGACAAGTCCTGGACTGATAGTATTTACTCTGACTCCAAGCGGTGACAGCTCTAGAGCTGCTCCAAGCGTGAAGTAATTTACAGCGGCTTTGGATATCCCGTACGCATTAACTATTGCCATAAGTGGTTTCATTCCAGCGATACTTGATATATTAACAATATTACCTTTTGTCTTGACAAGATGTGGTGCAGCCAAGCTAGTCAAATTCACCATAGCACGCACGTTAGTGTTCATCGTTTCATCGTACGTTGCCATTATACTATTGTCTAATAGCGTACCCAGTTTTAGTATGCCAGCGTTGTTAACTAGTACATCTAATTTGCCGTATTTATCGATTGTGTTGTCAATACTGCGTTTTGCATCTTCATCTTTAGTTATATCCGCTTTGATCACTAAAGGTGCAGTTCCAATTTTCTTAATTTCATCGGCGGTTTTCTTCAGATTAGATTCATTTCTAGCCAATATAACTACTTTAGCACCTTCTTTAGCAAACGATATAGCGGTTGTTGCGCCAATACCGGTACTAGCTCCAGTTATTAGAACTATTTTATTTGCAAAACTCATTTTTAGAGATTATGTGCGCCCGATACGATATATTCTATAAATCTGAGATGCCTAGTATGAATTGTTGATTAATTTATATTATAGCTATAATTATACTAAGAACTAAACTTAGGAAGTCTCTACACTTGCTATACAGAATGTCTTTCTGACTTTTTTGTTTTAATCATTAGTTTCCAGAGTCTATATAACCTCCTTATCCATTTTTTATATTTGAAAGAAACTTTTCAAATCTTGGTACAGGACGTCGCTTAGTCGATAAATTGTTGTTAGGACAAATAAATCATATCTATAATTGAGTAATATGAAACACTAATTTATACATTAATTAATTTTTACGCCAATGTGTAAAAAAATCGGCTGAGATATTTGTGCTATAATTAAAAAGATATTATATTTAAAAAATAGAAACTATAATATTATAATTTTCATTCTAACGAGAAACTAAGGTGAATATAATATTATATTATAGATATGAAAAACAAGTGAACTATCTTCTTTAGATTATATATATATAGGCATATTATTAACCTTTTATGTTGTATACAAACATGTCTAAAAGACATTTAACCGTCATATATAGCTGACGTTAATTGACAATGAGCGTTATCATATCATCAATTACTACATAATGGAGGCACTAGTGTTAACACGTGACTTCTCCATACCTCAGTATCTTCGTACTGTTTCCTTTGTTTCCGTAAACACTGGATACCAAACCACGATATTAAATATTACATTTCTAATATTATTAAGGCTTGAATCTATATTTAATCGTCTTACATGTGAGTTCGAATGTATTCTGAGTATATCTGGTCTCCACTACTGTTCTGATTATAATATTCTTTATCACGGATTGTCCATTCATTAACACAATAGGATCGGTGTTGCAATTAATTATCTAGCACACAGCCATCTAATTTAATAAAAAAAGAAAACATATTCTAATCACTTATACTTATTATATTACTACAGATATCTATGGGATCAAGTTTACAAACATAACAGGATTAAAACTTCAAAATCCATTTTTTAAATAATCTTGATAAAACAATCAGTACGATGGCATAAATTTGATTGATTTTCTTAAATGTTCAAAAAAATATATATCGTAAGACAATTTTTTTGTTGGTTAATTATATAATGGTAACTGTAAAACAGAATCGAAGATAGCAACGTGACATATATAATGTAATTTGTTTTATATTTTTGCTATGTATGTAACTATTTAGTTCTTAATAACAGCGCGCTGCGCCGTGCATAACTCTTAGTAATAAATCAGATTC
Organism: Achroia grisella; assembly: GCF_030625045.1. Lineage (NCBI taxonomy): Eukaryota > Metazoa > Arthropoda > Insecta > Lepidoptera > Pyralidae > Achroia > Achroia grisella. The sequence goes on from NW_026712745.1 coordinate 77,556, forward strand.
TGTAGTGCAGTTTGTTTACGTATCTTCCCGTACCTAGCCCTTGATACGAGTATAACACTGGCGACAAGGATGGGATTCTAACCCACGCCTACAAAGCACGCACAATTTTGATTAGAGAACAGAAAGTATAATTATTATTAAAAGCGTTATTCAACAAAAAATCACAAATACAACTCTATTTTTATGTATTCCCTTTTCAATTAATGAATATTACTTCTATCCTGAACCCGTACTAATGTTCCAATTGAGGTCCGTTCTTTGTGGACCAAATTTTTAAGTCACCTACCATTTCAAACTGTTTGTAAGTGGTACCCGCGATGAAACCGTATAAAGAAAACACGTTCCTTCCAAAGCATTCATGTAGCTATCTGTATTACAGGTGTGCCGCCCAAATTACCCACACTTCCCCCAAAGTAGATTCGCCCCGTTCCAATAAATAACCGCGCGGATAGGAGCGAGATACGAAAACAAATTGTGCCACTTTGAGAAATTTCTACCCAAATGATGTTTTTTTATTCCTACCATAAAATATTTGTATGCATTATGTTCCATGGTTAGAAAAATAGTTTTATTATATAAAAAGTAAATATAGGCGGGTGAGATGTTAGATATGAATTTCGTAGCCCCATTGCTAACAAGATACCATGTCACGTTAGAATCACTAAGTTAACTTAGTGATCTCGGACAGTGCAGTTTCAGAAGGGGGTTTTTCAAGAAAGGTATTTTAAGTTTCTTAAGGGTCGGCGCGTGCACGCGCATCATGGTGTCTCACACGTCCATAGGCTACGGTAACTATTTACCATCAGATGTGCCGTATGCTTGTTTGGCACCATCGTCGTGTAAAAAAATTTCAAGTCGACCTCCACGCGGTCCCTCTAGAAACCATCGTGGTTGTCTATTTCTGGTAAATTCGCCACGATGACAAACTGACCTAACATCACGCTCACCGTATTTTCCTCCAGTAGTGCTCCGCCAGCGTCTGGCGGCATCATCTCTGAAAAAAATATATAGTAAATATACTGTCATTAAGATTATCCCAGATGAGGTAATCAAGGATCAAAAAGGATATTGTTAATTGTCGATGTAAAAATGCAACACATCACTGAGTATACTTTAATCTTTAAGCGGAGCTGCGGGCGACTCTACCGCTTACAATTATATTTATTTTAATAAATTACCAACAAAATAACTTAATACAACGTAATGTAGCATAATTAATCAAATTATTTCTGCTTTTCATTGGCTGATTTTGAACATCACGTAATTTATACGCACCTATTCAAAAGTATTTCACGATATTTATGTCGTAATACCAGTATTAAATATGAATATTACCACTGATAATATAATATTACTGAAAATTAATGATAATTAAATATAGTAAATTTGGATAAATAATTTATAGATATTTAAGGATTGGTTGATAAAATATTGTTTTGATATTTCTTCAAACAAATTAATTGTCATAAATGTAAATTATAAGGCAAATTTAAAAAACAAACTGGAGATTCCCTCGACTTAGTACTGGCGTTCACTGTACAGTAACAGAGGTGATGTAACTATATACATATATTATTGCTATATAATTATGGAAGAAATTCTTGAAATAATAACGAAAAACTAAAGTTAAATAAGAGACACACGAAAATAGCGACTTTGCTTCATACTATTTATCTATACATATAAATAAAATTGGAGTGTCTGTTTGTAATAATGAAATAGCCGTTTCAATTTCAATATTACAAACAGACACTCCAATATAAATACATGTAAATATTTACTTACATGTATTATACACCAAAATATTTTTTTTTACAATTTTTGTTTCTCTGTTTGTTTGTTCCAGGTAATCTCTGAAACGGCTGGTTCGATTTTGACGGGATTTTTTTTGGCAGGTAGCTGATGTTATAAGGAGTAACTTAGGATAATTTTGTTTTAGATTTTTTTTTTATTTTATTCTACGCGGACGAAGTCGCAGGAACAGCTAGTAGAATAATAAAAAGAGACAAAGCAAGAAATACAGGTAACAATAATTAACAAACAAACAAATTGAAATATAAATAATTAGTGGGGTACAAATTAATGATAAATATTTCAAACTTCATACAAGAAAATTTAAGATTGTTTTCCCAAAAATATTACATATACTCGATGTAAATATAATCGCTTGACTCAGTCTTAAAATTATTCAATAATACTATGTAATATTATATTATCTGTGATAATAGCAAATACATTGCAATAAATTTGCTATTTTAAAAAATGTATTAAAATTCCTTTTTTTTTAAAGGTTTTTGAATATGTGATCTATATTTAGTATGTCTTTTACTATTGCCAAGTATGGCATTACATGATAGAACCGGTTAACTGCTGAATAAAACATACACTTAAAGAAATGGATGCGCCCTGTAAACAAAGTTACAATGAAACATTGTCACTGAATTGAGAAAAAGTGGTACAATATTGTTGAATATTTCAATGTAATCCGATTCTTCTACATTTTAGATTTACACGTGAGTCAATTGCTTTAAGAATCCTTTTAACACCTTTTTAATTAGTTTTTGGTAATCTAATTAGGTAGTTGGTCAATTGGACGATTATTTATCTGAATACAATTTTTAAAACCGCTCTTATGTACTTATTATTAAGTACTCTATTTTAGTAGAATATCTAGCACTTACCATAAAATTTCGAATAACAATTATATACGGGTTTGGTGTTGAAAAGTTTTTAAACGAAAGCAACTGTGCTAAGAATTTGTTTCGTCAAATATACAATGAAAGTCATCATGTATTTCCTAGTAGTTAAGTAAACTAAGATTACTTAGTTTAATTAACCAAAGTGTGTACCAAGTGGTTAGTAAGACAATAGGCTTATTTTTTCTACAGGTTTAGTTATAGTTTTAGAATAGATAACATCGAAATCCAATCCATTAATACCATCATGGAACTATACAATTTTTATTTTTAAATAGATAGATAGTAGAAAGTTGAAACAAATTTTTAAAACTTTCATGCAAATTGCAAGATCATGTGATGAATTTAAAATAAAAAGTTCAAATATTATTTTCAGATTTTCACTTTGGTTCTTGATGAAAGTGGTCCAATTTCATGTGCCTGACTTTCGGGTCCGTATCTACTTTCTAAGACTAACCCTGTATTAGATTATCTCATAAGTAGAGAACTTTCAGTAGTAGATAAGTATATATTGATTTACATTAATCATTAACAATTAAAATAGAAAATTTTGCAATTTTGAGAACTAAAATGTAGTCTTAGTAAAAAATTAAACACTCTATATAGACAAAGCAAATCCAATAGATAAGAATTGTAATACAGAGTACATTATCTAGAACAAATTGAATTCATTGACACAATCATGTCTAGTTAGAATTGTACAAAATAATTCTACCTTAGATTTTCCAATATTATCATTCGAAGTTGTGTCCATTCGAATACTCAAAGTTGGTGGCCGCAAATTGGTATGGTTAGGAAATTAGGAATACCTGCCGCAGGCTAACATTAGAAATACGAGAAATTCTTCATTCATAAATTATTTCTCAAGCCAAAAACTACAAAACGAACTTAAAATATTCGTGCCTGAGGTATTTATTAATTATGTAGTCTTGAAATACAGGTATTATTTTTACTCAAATCTATTTCAATTTTAATTAAACTTGTATAAACAGTGAGATATATAAAGCTTGATTCCGTACGTTTGCGTCTACAAAACTTTTAAAAGTAGCTAGATTATGGAATCAATTCAATATTTTACTCAATTATTTCTATTTTCGCAATTAATTTTATGACAATGATCAAACGAGAATAGTTAACTAATAATGAATTAGATCTTAGGTTTACTTTGTTAATTAGTAAATAATTTTGTTTTGTTTTATAGTTATAAATTTAATCTATATTATTAAATAGCATATTTTTTTAATGTCTTCCATTTCGCGATGAAATAAATTATTATTCTACAAAGGCCCACTACAAGGACTAGCTTAAATGATAATAAAATTATTCCGGACGTGATACGGGAATGAATTATTATATATATACACCCAAATACAAAAAAAATCAAGTCTCCTCTTTTAACTCGATGCAACACTTTCTCTTGGTCTAATCATTTACCAAAGCAAGGGGCAAATACGTCTGGAACGTATTTTATCAATACTCATGTTGAAAGCCAATCATTTCCGGTTTCATAACCTCAAGTCAAAAGATGAATTCGATTTTCCGGAAAAAAGAAGTTATATTGGGAGAGCTCCGTATCGGGACCAAGATAAGTCACGTGTTTATATTCTTCATTACACATTTCATAATAATGTTTCTGCGTTATTTCTGTATTATTGGAGAGCAATCAATAATTATTGACAATAAATGTTTTTCTTTCTTTCCAGATAATAAGTAAAATTTGCAATAATTTATATTCATAATCGATCTTACATCTTCTCGATATTTGTCTGCAAAATACTTATGGACTTTTTGGTGTCGATAATACTTTTTTATACTACTTTGGTGGCAAACACGCATACTGCTCGATTGATGGTTAACTGTTACCGTAGTCAATGGATGCCTGAAACAATAGGGCCCTTTGCGCGTTACCAACAACTTTAATATACTATTCTTGAATATCGAATAAAACTACACAATAATAATAATAAAATCTAAGTTAAGGTATCTATAACATGTATTATGGGTTCTAGACAACTGACGTGAATACATAGATAATATACATAGAAAACATCCAGACCGATACAAACAATCATACTCATGAATACAAATATTTGTACAGTTCTAATATTAATGATCGTAATTGTAAACATTTCGCATTTCTCATTTCAGACTGGGTAATTCGACTTTGCTTTATTTATATATATACGAAAGAGTTACTTCGAATTCGCAATTAAAATCGTATTGGATACATACCGACTGCGCAGATCCAACGATTAAATAAAAAAATGATCGATATTTTCTAGAAGCGCCGTGGTTTACTACAATGTGGTTTAATACTCAACCTGTCGAGTGTTCAAATCTATCATCCTCCAGAAAAAAAAATTATATTTACCGCTAAACGAAACGTCGATAACAAAAAAAACAGATTACAGTGGCCTGCTCACCCCCGGTAGGATATTTGGATTTGAATATGCCGAGCGAAATATGTCGACATCAACAGTTGACAATATCTCTAACTACTCCATCCGGAATCACAGTCGTGACGTTAGGTTTTTATTATAGCATTTTCTAAAAATTTGTTAAATTCGATCACATGGTCCGTGTGATAATTGCAAGTCTGTCATGTACCTGATGATATTCCATAAGATGTACGTTGACAATTTTTAGAAATTAGCCTGAATTTGTAATAATGACAAGTGCATTTTAGTGAGTATGTTACTCACTAAAATGCACTTGACCTTTTTCCTCCTTTATTATTGTTCAAAGTATATAGTGTGGATTCCAGTAATGGATCTATACAATGTATTGCCTCCTCGTAATACAGATTTTAATGCACACAAAGCAATAAAAATGGCTATAAACAAAGAATTCTTTATGCATTTGCAGTCGTCCAGAAAATGTGCGCTAAAAATTTCACTGTAACATTGTCTTGTTTACTTTTATATTCCAGAAGTATTCTATATCTCTATCTACTACAAATTATTATCACTTTTTTGGATGCGTGGATAAGCAGAAATTTTCATAAAACCTTATTTAGCGGTTGCAAGTTAAATATAATAATATATTCTAAATTTCTGCTTACTAGTATTAATAGCTTGTAGGATTATTCATGACAAATAATTTTTATAATAATTAATATTTAAAAAATAATCCATGATCATTATCTCGTAAATAATTAAACGTATTTCCTAGTAATGACAACCTTATTCTTACATTTTCGTTTCATAATTCCTACGCAATACAAATAATATAGCGTTGCTATTGTGTCGTCTGTGCCATGAAATTTTTAGAAATATTCATATTATTTCAAAACCATAACTATAAAATAAAAAAGTCTTACCATTTGAGATGAAATAATAAATCATTTATTTGACTTTATATTCGAAGTATCATAATATGTAGTGACCTTTTTAAAACATCGAGAGATGAGTCTTTTTGATAAAATTCTCTTCGTAAATCTCCTAGTCTCTCCGAGAACAGAAATTTGAGGCTTATAAGCAAAGTTATATTTTTATCATAATTATTTTGAAAATTTATCACGAAATTTCAGTTCATTCCCCATGGCGATTCTGTCTTGTCTTGTCTTTCAAATGGATCCACATATGAATAAAATATGATTATGTATGGATATGTAAATTACTGTAATGCGGAAGGTAGGACGTCCCAGGACATTAGAACCGTTACCACTTGTTATACCTACGCATACTTTTTTTTTATTATAGGTGCTTAGGCATTCCTAATTTAGAAATACCATACAAACAAAGCAATTTACCTAAGTAGGTTGTATTATATAAGGCTATAATAATAAAAAAAATGTTACTACTATTATGTGATAGGTGAATCTGGTTGAAGTATTGAATAAATCATTATACTATATTTTTATTTACTTAACTTTAATGCACACAATACAATATATAGTACAGTAGATTTGGCGGACTATAATATATATATTATACTATACATAAGGAGAGGAGTAAGCTACTAGCCGGCTGAATTTCGGGTGAAGCCGGTTAGTTAGAGGAGTTAAAGTTAGAGAACGCAGACCACTTTTAAAATCTACCTTGGTGAATATACTTAAAAATATCTGAAATAAAATTACTTTCTCATTGCTGTAATTGACTAAATATGATTCATTATTCCAATTTGGATGCCACTAATCGGACTCTTCAAAACCACGAATGAAATCCTTTTGTTTCCTGTTTTGCTTCAAGAGGCCTTGACTGCCATTGTTATAAATTGAAGCCAATTTTCAAATCAGAACTCGGAATATTTCACCTTTACTGAAGTGTTTGTCGTCGGTTTTAGTTGAATAAATTATATTAAGTCACTTCTGTCGAACATTTTAACTGTGTTCTGCTGCATTTTCAAACCATTTTGTTATTTACCATAGAATTAAGTTTCTAATAGACGGCCTGGGTGGTCTGACGGTTTAACACACCGCCTTACTTCCGATGGTCGCGGGTTCGATTCCTCGAACGGTACAAACATTTGTATTCATGAGTATGATTGATTGTATCGGTCTGAGTATTTTTAATGTAAAAAATGTATGTTTTTATAAAAAAAAAACCAAGTGTATCTGTTTGTTATCTAGTACACATAACACAAACTCTACTTAGCGTGGGACTAGCGAAAAAATGTATATATTTGAATCGTTGTGTAGTACCGATAACACAAGCTTTAACTAGCTTAACTTGGGTCTAGATGACGCTGTATGAATTGTTCTGAAATTATTATAGAAAATAGTTAACATTCGATTTTTAAAGAAAAGTATATAAAACTTTATAAACAAAATAGGTACCCTATTTAGCGAAAGAAATAGGTTACACAAGCATTTATTTCGCTAAATAGCTTACTTTGCAAGTTGTTGTTTTAAGGGCAAGATATAGCAGTATAATTACGTTAATTAGGTACGCAGGTGTGACACTTTTCTCCACCACAGTCTTTCAGTAATAACAATTCATAATCCACAATAAGAATAACGGGTGTCGCAACGACGTGACATGCATGGTGGTACTTATATACATCGATGATGATAGCCTAGCTAGGTTATCATTTCAGTTACATGAAAAATACTTTTAATATTTTAATTGTATATTATATATAGGTATTTTCCATTAAATTACAGAGTTTTAAATTATCCGAAATTTACAACCGTATACAAATAAGTTTTGGAAACAACTCATTTTTTGGCTTCTTCTGCATATGACCATAGTTTCCAATTATAATGATCTTTATACTGGTAAAGATTATACCAATTGTTATTGTTGTGTGTATATCAGAGTAATATACATATATAACAGATTACCATAAGTAATACTACATTATTTTTTAACTCATTATTATACTATGGTGGGTTACCTATATACAGAACGTCCTCTTAGTTCATATGACTAAATAAGGATAGTTTGTGCGTTATATACACACTCTTAATTTCGTATATATATATTTATGTAATGTATGTGCCTAAGTCACATAATATGTATTATTGATAAATTAGATGTTAATTCACATAGTTTGATAAAAAGTTACAACATAGGTAATGCGCTGCTTACGAATTTCTCAGTTGGCTGACTGGTAGAGAACGTTTGGTGTTAAGTTTGCCATATGTACATTTATATATTGCATTTGTGCATTAAAATATAATTTATTAATTGTATGTTAATTTAGGTAATAAAAAATTAAATTGACATTCAACGTTTTGTGTTACCATTATTCGATGTCACGAGTTTTGGGGGTGGTAATTCACGTTAGTAACTTCCTAGATCGCTGTCAAACATTGTTAATGAATTCATTAAACATTAATTAATTAAATATTATTAATCGTGACGTTGTAGATTTATTTAAAATTTCAAACTCATCTACGTAATTCCACAATTAAGTATATTCCATCACGTCAGACTCAAATAGAAACATCAAAGGGATAATTAATAAACAACGCACAGGCCCCTACTAATGAACCCAAAATGTAATACTGTACGTGTATACGCACCTATAATTTATTTAGAATAGACGGAAAAATTTATGAACTTAGTGATTGTAATGTAAAAATATAAAGATATATAATATTTATACAAATACAATACGACGACATGACTAGTTATAAATAAATTTTACCTCTACATTTTTCTGCTTAAACTTTAGTTATGCCAAATGTTATATTCCTTTGTGTCTTTATTACCTATATTAATCTCTTTTAAAAAAGTTTATAAAGTATTTTCTTTACTATTCTTTACATACTATATACGTATATTGTATATTGATAAACTATATTGCCAATGAGCAAAAGATAGAGCAATCAGTCAATCAGTTACTCTCATCCATTGTATAGAGTTGAGGGCAAATCTAATCTCTCACTTTTGACTCGTGGGCGGTTATCATAGACGTGGTACCAATAAATTGACGACAAAAAATATTGTATACGAATATTTTTTCTCAATGCTATTATTCAGAATATAGATTATATTAAATTCGTATGAAAATCCGGTTCTAAGTACCAATTTTATACACGTCGTTAGTCATCGTAGTGATGGTTATATTGAAGTGAAGTAATCCTGTTTAAAACGTAATAATAAAATATATAAGTACAGACAGATATATACATAACAATTAAATCACAGTGACATTAGCAGGCTCCGTTGTAATATATCTTTTCTCAGTAGGCATGCAAATTTTTAATAATAAAACCTCTAAATTACAAACATTTGTATAATTCATAGTTGAATTTATGGAGTTAAATAAAAACGCCATGATGGTGTTTTCACATCTCTCTAATAATACTTTTATTCATGAAACAAATGAATGCGTAACGCATTGGAAATTCCAAATAAATGCAAAAGAGTTTTTATGTCTCGTACACCATGACTACATTATAACACTTAAATACTTATTTCGTATTAACACTTAAATATTATATTATTATTATTATTAATATCATTACAATTATTATTAATTTATTTTTATTTATAATTGAAATAATCGTCCAGAGAATGAAAACAATGAGCAAACATCCATGTGGTGATTTTATTTTAAATACTGACTAATGAAAAGGGCATAAGCTATATAACGGGATATTTTATTCATAACATAGAGTAAATAATCCACAGATACCACAATGCAACTTAAAAGGAAAAAGTTTTTCTATTTCGTAGATAGTAGGTACGAGACCACATTTCCGGAACACGTTCCCGGTAACTTAGGATTCGCTTTTAGCACTTGCTTTTATTTTACAGCATTCGCTGCTATTGTAGATATAACAAAAGCTATTTGTTACCTGTGTGACCCCGTTAGTTAGATCTTGACTGTTGAAGTGAAAATTTCGCTAAAACGCGAGAAAGTACTATTTAAACTACATATCATATTTTTATGTAAGGCAAACAAACTGTCGGCCCAGTTAATAGTAAATAGAAACTACCAATGATATACATAAACAGCATCATAATAAAATAGAATAGCAGGTCATCAGGTGATACCTGTGGCAATTCTTCATTCAGTAGTAATTCGAAGGCCTCGATGATCTCGCGGTTTAACATACACCTTTTCTTCCGGTTGTCGCGGTTTCGATTGTATTCATGAGTGTTATTACTGTGTCGGTAATTTTATGTATAGGTATATTATGTATGTATTTACAAAGTATTTATTACAGTTGTATATTACCCGTAAAAAAAGCTCTGCTTACCTTGGTACTAGGTGACGTTGTGAATAGCCCAGGGGGCACTATTATAGTCATGCATTAATAACGCATGATTCTTGACGACTAAGGTATTATGCCTTTATTCTCCTATAACTTCACTGTCATATCTCACCCTTTAAAGCGAAATAAAGCTAACAAAGCAAGCTGCTTGGCGGCTGAACTAGGTATCGCAACCGATCTAGGTATTCTATAAACACTCAACCACCATAAAATTATGAATGATTAATTAAAATCGGTATTAATTTTCCACGAGAATATTTTATTAGTTTCGGCATTGAATATACAAAGGGTATATACTGTAATACAATTTAAAACACTTTCGGACCTGTCATCCCTGTAACTAATTTTATTATAAACTTCTATACTGGCTAAACTTTTAATAGCATTCACAATTTAATAAATTGATTTTAGTAGTCGCTTTTAATTATTTCCAAGCAATAATATAGAAGAGGTTTGTATAGCTTTTTACAAACTATTCTATTGCTGTCGCCAGCAACTGACCTTTACAGCTTCACCGGATGAAAGCAGAGACTAGGGCAGAATTTACCTCAAACCCGCGAATGCATTTATAGAGCGGCTGAGGGCCTATCTGACGGATTTGGATTTTATGGCAGAGAACCGCTGAGGATTTGCACCTCGGATCATGTTATCGTGATTTTTATATCTTTAGGAATGGGGCAGAGGGATGGCTACAAAGAACAAATATATATATATATATATTCACCTCTTTCATCCCCAAAACATTCTGTCTCTTAGTCGGTTTTTAATGAGCACAAACATGATAGTTTTCTTCTTAGGTAATGTTTAATTTCTGTAAGAAATTATTAATACGGGTAAATTAAATTAAATTTATTTTGCGATAAAAATCTAATCAGTAATACATTTATTTATTAATAATTAATTAATATATTTATTATTGTATAAAATATTATTAAGTACAATAAGTAAAGAATATAACTTAATTCCCATTCCAAGATAATTCATCAAATATATTAAATTAACGTAATTTCGATTTGAGTCATAGTTTCTACCAATTTCTATCAGAACCCGAAACTTTCTACGTTGTCTGAAACGAAAACTTCGATAAGAGGCGATATATGAGCTCAATATAAACGATTAATACTACAGAGTGCCTGTGGGGGGAATGAGGTTGTTAGTAATGTGGACTAATGAACTCTATGCTAACAATGTACCTACCATATCAGGTTGACCTACATGCTTTTCAACCTGGAAACAATCATGATAAATTTCCGGTGAATTGATAACTGACCTGAACTGACACTCATTTTATCATCCTCCACTGGTGCCCCGCCAGCATAACTCGTTAGCGCAAGCGAAAGCACTATTCCTTCATCGTTTATTAAAACAAAAACAGTGTGCCTGTGTCTAATCATGTACCTATTCATACTTAGACATGAAAATCCATCAAAGAAATATAATTCCTCATAGTAACAAGTAGTACAAAACCGTCGTGTTATGTAGCACGCATTATTTTCATGTGCTGATACACACGTCAGTCGGCAGACATTCAGATCTTATCATTATAACAAGAATTGTAAGCCCACGTAATTTAGGAGCTAAGCCTTCCTTTTATTGCTTAAGATTCAACAAAATGTACTGAACCAGTATTAAACTGTATAATTATTTGTATACATACACTTATATGAATATACAAAGGCTCTTAATGCGTAATACGTGAGATATAAGACATATAAAATGAGTAAAATTTATAATGTCTATGTTTCGCTTGGAAAATGTCTTCTTCCTTTTTCAATAACAAACTAGAAAGGGCATCTTTACTGAAAAAAACTGTGAATAAAAAAGCAAAATGATATGCTGTATGAGAATCAAATCAATAGTAATGATAATATCCTTGAACAATTCACACAACGCCCGCTAGTCCCATGCTAAGTAGAGCTTATGTTATGTGTATTTTTTTTATAAATATATACACAATATACGTAGAAAACACTCAAACCAATACAAGCAATCATACTCATGAATACAAATGTTTGTACTGTGCGAGGAATTGAACCTGCAACCATCGGATGTAAAGTGAAATGCTAAACCCCTGTACCTCTGAGGTCGTCTAATCAATTGTTATTCATTACACAGTTGCCGCGTTTTCACTTTTAACGTTTTCTTTTCTTCGGTTAAACGGCTAGCATAATGGTTGCCTCTGGGGACCTTCAACTTTAATTGCACAACAAAAAATAAATTCAATATTTAAAAAATTAAAAAGTTAAGCGTCAAAATTATAATACCAGTATTAGAAAAGAGGTATTTATCCAATATGTTCTGAATCTATGTACTAAAAATGGTGCGTATATTTTTTTAATATTAAAACAATAACAATCTAATTTGAATTAATTTTCTCATAAGTGTAATAAGCAATACAAAACGTTTTCAACCTTCCTTAATAGTTTCATAAGTCATTATTTTTAGTAAACTGTCCTATTCTTTAGTAAGTTCCTACTTTATGCTAAAATCATCTTCACCATATCATATCAGCTTCACCATAGTTGCTGTTTCAGATTGTAAGACAAATGAGGGCCTTATGAAGCCTACTACTATATACATATATATAAATCAGTCTCAGTAGTGAGAATAGTAGTCTCAATATTCTCAAAAACTACTGAAAATTATTTCCTGAAACCCATAGTGATTTCTGGAGCAGGTTAAGGTATATAATTCGTGAAGGTAATATGTAATAAAATTGATATACTGGTACGAAGTGCGTGCGGGTCGTTATTAAAAAATAAAAGTATGTGTTTTTTAACTTTTTCTAATATAACAATTCATTAATATAACTCACAATAAACGTGCCCTAAAGGAAGTTATGTAAATGAGGTAATATATTCGTTGGCAGCTTAGGCGATAGCCGTACGATGGGTAGTCTTCCGTAAATAATGGCATCTATTTTTGTGGGTCATTCTATTTTTGTTCTTCTTAAATTGGTCTGATGTTCTATAATGCATATAACAATGATTATAAATATTTCTTATAACAAAAAAGGATTAATGCCCATATGTAATAAAAAAAACAAATCAATAACTGCTGGTTACTGTGAATATTGGTATTTCAAAGTTTTGGCTACTGATTAAATTATTTTGTTTTATCACTCAAACTCGTATAGGGTGGGCTTATCTCTGAAAGATTTTTTTTTCAGTCAACCTAATGAAGTGACTGAAGTGGTAATTACAATTGCCTGTTGGACATGTATTTTTTTATTTAAACTTTAATGCACAAATACAATATATAGATTTACATATGTCGAACTTAACACCTAAGGACGTTCTACCAGTCAACCCTGTGGAAACTGAGATTAGTAAGCGGAACAGTATAGTTCAAAACCATAGCTACGTGGTAACTTTTGATAATTAGTAAGCTAGTGTATATGCTAGTGGGAAATATAAAGTAGATGGACCACTCCACGAGTATACCAGACTGGCGGTCAATAGAGCTGTAATGCTGAGCTGCAGTCCTTTACCTACCCGTCTCACCTATTTCAGCCTGTTATCAGTTTGTTTTATAAACTGTTTGATTTGATGGTTTGATGTGATATATGGGAGTAAATTACTGGATACGAAACCATGACACCTTATTCCTACTCAATGGCAATGCATGAGTAAAACAGACGTTGCATGACGACGGAAACTTGCTACTCATGCATATAGGTTATTATTTGACGGCCTCGGTAGTCTAGCGGTTTAGCACACTGCTTTACTTCCGATGGTCGCGGGTTCGATTCCTCGCACGGCACAAACATTTTGTATTCACGAGTCTGGATGTTTTTGATGTATTATGTATGTATAATAATAATAATATATATAATAATAATATAGTATGTATAAAAGGTATTTACAAAAAAAATGTATTTGTATCAGCCATCTAATACTCATAACACAAGATTTAACCAGCTCAACTTGGGTCAAGATGGCGTTGTGAATTGTCCTGTGATTATTAATAATATTATTTACCACTATGCGAGCCGTCACCTTATCTGCTCTTCTACTTCAATAATATGTAATCTCCTATTCTATTCATATAAAACTGATCTACAGCTGAACCTGACTAACAACGAGTGAATACATATGTATCGTAAGTATATAATTCGTAAACAGAACTCTCGATCAAAGCTACTTGTGAGCGTCAATTTGCAGTCAAAAAGCTCAACTCACGTGAACTCGAATATGGCGGCACATTGTTCACTAAATGAAATTTGACAAACACAATTTATTTACATAAACATCAGTTCAATTTAACTTCTATAGAAAGTTTGTCGCAAACAGCATTTATATTCCACAATATTTTCTTGGGTGTGTCGCAGAAATGCCTTTCGAGATTTGCTATTGAATTATATTTGTGCTTGTTTTAATTGACTGTAATTACTTTTACGTTCCCATTTTTATTGAACGACAAAACATTTAGATAAATAAATTTACTTAAATTAAATACATTAATTTGTAAATGATAACGACCTCTATGATTGCGTTCACTGCCGTACCATCTGACTGCTGAGAGTTCGATTCTCATAATATTTGTATTCAAGAGTGTCTTCAATTTTATTGGTATTTTTTTTTAATATATACTAGCTACTCGCCCCGGCTTCGCACAGATTTACATGTATTATGCATATAAACCTTGAATTACTCTATGTATATAAAAAACCTCTTCAAACACAGCAAGGACAGACAGCGACAGCGACTTTGTTTTATACTATGTAATAATGATATTAATGATAAATATATTTGTAAATTGTAAAATTAAACTGTATTTGTGAAGTTAAATTGTCCAGAGATATAAAATACAGTATATTAAAATGTATTTAGTCAACGACACCTAGATAAAGAAGTTTGTCTCCGATAATGATTTCCTAAATATCCCGTTTATTGCACCGAACGACTGTTTAATTAAGATAGGGCCGTCCTAATTGCTACCAACAGCCCTCGAGGCTAGCCCTTCAATATAATCAGAGTCAAAGGAAGAAATTACGCCTAAAATTCACCCTCGCATTTGCAGTGCTCGCCTAAACTTTCAACTTTTAAGTAGTACCTAGTAGTTTAATACGATGCTTACACATTCCGAATACAGATTGTATGGGCTATTAACCCTTTATAAAGGATAAACCAATTAGAAATACCCCATACTTTTTGGTTTCAAGGTTACCAGAATTAAATTAAGGATTTTAGTTGTGACAAATTATTAGTAATACATTATTCGACACAAAAAATTACACAGGAACATCTGTAACAAAATTTTTCGGTCTTGTATATCGGCAGTCGTATGAGTAATCTTTTGAAACTTAACAATTATTCCTATATATTTTTATTCTTGAGGGTTTTTTAATATTGTCAGACCTGCAGTACTGCTACCTGCGTAGATGTATTGTGCTCACCGTTTTTTAAAGTTCGTTACCTACGTCAGAGATAAAAATAACATTAAATTCTTAGGAGCGATGGTTTGGTGATCTCTTTAGGATATAGTGTATACTTTCCAAATAAGATATATTACGTAATTTAGAAGAAGATTATGTAATTTATTGATATTGTAAAATGGATGTTCAGATATTGTTAAGTACAAATAAGATGGAAGTATGTTAGGTTAGATATCAGTATATCAAAGCAAAAACGAATGCTACGATGCTCTTTCTTTTGGATCTCATTAACTCGTAACTCAATAATAACAAATATGAAAATCTGTGTAAGGAAGTGAAGTCGCGAGTACGTGTTTACATTTTTTTTTATTTATATATACTTAAAAAAACTATACTTTACTTATTTTGAGTTCTCGTTTTCTATTCTAAATTAAACTTCATGTTACGATCATGACATTTAACTTCCGGTAGATACTCGTAAAGAGTATCAAGTACATATACCAAATATTGATATGGAAACATGCTTTCGCATTTTTCTATGTAGGAATCCTATTTATGACTCATGACACTTAATGACATGAATGTCAGAATCAGATCGCATCTAATACTTTATTACGTGGATAATCTTCGTATATTTTTCTTAAAAACGTATCTGTAATTTTGTTTTTTGTTGTCTATTTAAATCTAATGTCACGCCTCTATTATCTAGCGGTTTAGCACATCGCCTCATTTCCGATCGTCGCAGTATCAATTCCTTGCACGGTACAAATATTTGTATACATGATTATCACTGTTTGTATCGGTCTAAGTGTTGTCTATGTATTATGTATATATTTACAAAAATATAATTAAAATAAACTGAAGTATTATTTTTATATTAGATGTGACCCATAAGACAAACTCTACTTAGCTAGAGAATTGTTCGTAACTAGGTGGTGTCGTGTGAAGTCCAGGATTATCATTATTATAATAATCATATAATTTCCTTATTTCTAGATAGACAATCGTAAGATTTGTAACAAATGCCAGCCGTTTAAACAGAGGGAGATTGAAATGAAAATAAATTCCGTAACTATTGCACCGCTGTGAGATATTTTTTCACTGTTTGAAGGTCAGTACATTATTTCAGAATGATAAACATTGAAAAATCCACTCAAAAGTATTACTATTAAAGACTGATTTAAATAATTTGTAATCGTAAATCACTATATAATAATATAATCTTAATTATTAATATTATTATATAGAGTTAGTCGTAAAGAGTACACTGAAACTTGTACTGTCCATTTTACGTAATTGCAATAAAAAATAAGCTTGAAGCTGAAAGCTGAAACGAACTAAACGGTTACCGCTTGCCATCAGCTGTCCCACCTGATGGCAAGCGGTAACCGTTGCCTATATAGATGAACAGCACACATACATCTCGTTATTATGAGTCACCCGGTATCACAAATATCTCATGTGGTAGTGGCAACCACTCATGAATTGACATTCCAAAGAACTAAGATGACATGCCTCTTATCCTGTAATTTAACTGCCTACTCTACATCCTGCAAGCGAAACAGCGTACCAAGCAAGCTGCTTAGCGGAAAATCAACCACTTTCATCAAGCAATAAAGTGAAAAATGAAATATTTTTAAAATTTTCTTACAAAATTGTACAACATCACGTAACATTTTATACGATGACTAAATTTCTTTGCTTCTTTAGGATATTATTTTTAGATGTTTATTTTTCAATTTTAAATGGCTATAAATAATGCTTGATATACAGAACAATAGTGTCCTAAGTTTAGCTTAGTATGTTTGTAGTATACTTTATACTACCTAGTTAATAGTAAAACCCGGTGATGCAGGTAATCCTTTCAGAAAATTGGTAACTGATTGATAAATCTACACTCACATGACATCATGAGTCTCTAACGAGCACGTTTAAAGATCTCATTACGGAGCATCTGTCAAATATCTGCCGAGATCCAGTAGCTATATATTTCACTAGAAATGTGGCAGCTTTTTTCATCGTTACCAATAGAAGTTGGCTCATTAATCATTTGTTGAATGATAGCCCGTCTGCGGCGAACATGTTTTTTGAACTATTGTATTTTTGTCAAATATAAGAGGAAAGATAAGTCTCCATCTTGATTTTAACGAAATTTATTATGGTACGCTGTAACAAAGAGATTGCCGATAGTAGGACTGGCTTCCGAGGGTATGTGATGTTCATTCAATGAAATATCATTAAATGCGACTTATAAATCCAAACATGTTTTATAGAAACGTGTTTTGTACATATAATTTTTGGTATGTAATTGAAATAGCAAACATTCTGACGTTCCAACTGATGATACCTAAGTGGGACGGTCTAAAATGTCATCGTCGTATTTTTCTTTCCTTTCCTTTCTTTCGTGCATTATCACTTTGAAAGATTCTAGATTATAATTATAATAATAATCTTTATTTGTCTCAAACAGAAACTTTTTACACAATACAACTATTGCCCATAGAATAATATAATTTAAAAACAAATTAATGAGACAGAACGGTCTATAACTCAGTGAGGGCAGTGAGTCCACCCTCTCTGCTATTCTGTTATAGCCTTAAATATTAAGTTTTAAACTTCAACTAACAAAACAAACATAAAAATTGACAATAACAAACTTAAATGTATATAATCTAATGACAGTCATAGTACAATGCCACATCTCGACTCTCAACTCTCAATCCCAACAGCATAACAAGCTACTTTGGAGGTATATTGTACAAAGACAACTTTGGATAAAATGTACCTAGGTAAAAGTAACCTATAGAAGTAGAGAGTATAGTAAGAACAGAGTGCATGAAATTAAAACTATTTATGATTATTTTTAAAATGAATAAATCATAAATAATAATGAAATCAGATAAAATTCCTTCAATAAAATAAAAATAATAACCTCATAACAAATAGTTATGATATTTTTAAACTTTCGCTTTCAGTGCTCATTATTAATATAGTTTTAACACAAATAATTTCATGGAAAATAATATAATACTCCAGTCAGCTTATGACGACGGCAACCTAGTTGAAACGTTGAAAGAGGTAAATATCTTTGTTTACCAGTAAATTATTCGTAACAAATACACAGTACACTTGACAAATAAAAAATATATTTAGTTTTCTAAATAGATAAAAACTATACTCGAATTTCAAACAACGTTTTTTTAAAACGGATGAAAACTGTAATTATGACATACGAAACGGGTTTACCTGCCAACAAAATAAAAGGTGTATTCAAAATTTTAACTACCAGTGTAACGCGAGTCCCACCGTAATTGACTAGCAACTCCCAATTTGATTTCTGTTACAAATTGGCTAACAAGAATTATAAACTAACGATACCTAATACCGGAAAATATTATTATTTGTATTTTGTTTCAAATCTATTCCATTCCAAATCTCTGTTTATCCGTAAAATAGTACTAAATATATATATATTTTACTTATTTTCAGTAAACTACTATTAACATTTTAATATGTAAGTTATACAGTAGAAATATGATATGCTTAGTTTATCACATTACTTACGCTTTGTAAAAAGCTCTACCATAAGTCCACCTATTTCAGCCGCCAAGCAGCTTACTTTTTAAACAATATTTCAGTTAAGGGGTTCAATAAGTCAGTGAAGTTACAGGGTATGGTAATATAAGTCATATATAATTATGGAGGAATAACATCTTAGGCCTCTGGAATGGTAACACATGGATTCTTACAATCAAGTAGCCCATCAGCTTAGCCATTTCAATTACAGAAACAAAATAATCGTGAAATAATGACAGCTATCAAAATGTTCACATTCTTGTGATTTATCTCGTTTTTACTGGTTGCGGGAAACTAATAGGGTGTCTTTATATTTTGACAAAAAAGCTGTCGACATATCCATAACTGGAGGTACATATATAAAGTATAACTATTCATATAATGTGTCTTTTATACATTTCATTTTTTATTTTGTATTCAAAAATATATATCTATATTTTTTTTTATTCCTTTATGTACTACCTGCAAATATACCTCAAATGTTTATAGTATGCCGGAGGGAACTGGCTTCGGTGGCACAAGTTTACCTATATCGAAAGCCAGTTCTAAATGTATTAAATTATACTGTATATTTCTTAATAAAGATTATTATTATTATTTTGTACTAATTTATGGCTACAGATGTTGCAATATACTTTCAATAAAATAATTAACGTAAGCTAAAATTGTCTTTAACAGACAATGTTCAGAGTGCCAAACCATGCCTTTCATCAACTAAATGAATTCTACGAATAATTAATCATGATACCTTGCTGTCTTCGATTCGTCGCAAGATAAATGATAATGTTGAATGGGAATGATCATTTAGACTCAGAGAAAAACGTTAAGAAAACCGGTCAAAATTGTATTGGAAATTAATGGATTCTGCACTAATTTTTGATGGTTTTAAATAGTATACTCTACATATAAATACCTTTATTCCGCGTTGTTCCGCCCGGATTCGGATTAACAGTAGAGTTGTCAATATAATTCAATTAATTGAATATAATAATGAATGTTATTAATTAAAATACACTATTTATTTATAAATGGACTTAGAAATTGAATCTGAACTATAAGTTTACAAGACATGATATATATCTATTTGCTATAAAAATTGTGAAAACATATTTTCGGAATCAGCAACATGGATGACCTGCACACTAAGGTATAGGTCAACCTTACTGACAGAAGTACTTAAATACATTATTTCAATATATACATACTATACATAGAAAACACCCAGGCCTGACGCAAGGGTATGAACACGAAAAGTACCTATTTGTGACAAACTTTTGACTGGTTATACACGATAAATATTAGTTTAGACAAAAAAGAACTATCCGGCCAATTTCAAAATTTATTCACTTTAAACAAAGACGAATGACAACCCTATTCTTATGCATGTACTCCGTTTGACATATGTAGATACAATGTTAGATAGATGGAGGCAAACATATGAAATCGCTTTACTTGTTTACTTGAACCGAAGAAGGTGCGGAAAATTCACAACACGACATTGGATTTTTCCACCATTTCAATATCTGTTATTCGGAGAATTCTAAAAATTTATTCCAAGTCAAGAGTTTCATTCCGCACATTATAAACGATATATTCGAAGCCATGCAAGTACCTACGTTTATATAGGTAATGCTATCGTCTGCTTAGCACGGATATTTTTATTATTGCAATTCGATTACAAAATATCAACTTCCATTATATAAAAATAAATCCAAATATAACAAAACATTGTAATAACGTAGGTAGTCACTATTCTTTCAGTATCGCTCTGCTCCCTGACATTATAAACAAAAATCTAAGCTCATTGGGCAGAATTTTTTAAATCATATATCTTGTAGTATGAGGTGGCTTGACTGAGGTATGTGTGCATGTGTGTTAGTTCTCATTGGACACTGGTACGTTTTTGTTCTGTACAGAACAGTTCACAACCTGATTTGAAATTTTTCCTTATTTCAATATTTGTTTTATTTCCAACACTATAGACAATATATACGAAACCTTAAAATTACATTTATACGTCGTAAGAAGCTATCGTCTGAATATAGTTTAGTGAAGATGCAACCAATGCAACTCGATTACAAAATATCAACTTCCTTTCCAAAAAAACATACCTCCATACTAATATTATAAATTAAAAAGTATGTTGTTGACTAACGACACGGAGTTCATTCACGGCAGCACAGGTCGTGATGAAGTGTGATATAAAGATATACCATCTGGTATTTAAAAATATACCATCTGGTATTTAAAAATATTTACACATTATACAAAAAGTCATTATATTTTTTTATTACACGCAACACAGAGAACGACACAGACACAAATACAAACTAATATTGACTAAACATAAATCAGACACCAACACGTGGCGCTAGTAGGTACATCTTGGTTATAAAACGTGTAATATATATTACACGTTATTTGTTGTCACAAATATCACATTAGTACATATATTATGATGTTGATATTGTATAATTTCTATAAATAATGAAATCCATTCATTTTATATTTAATGTATATATATCACGCGTAGGAACTTCTCATAAGAAATATTACAATATCCTCTTCTAAATTGCACTGGCATATCTCTCTCGTTATGTTGTACTTCCTTGGGCACTGTTACGTCTAGATGATCTTTAAAAGTAGAAATAATACAATGTACTTGTTCTTATGTCTTATACTCTTATTATTATTACAATAAAATCAATTCAATAATTTTGTGATATATTTATTATATATTAGTTACTATATATGTAAATATCGCAAGTATCAACATTAACTGCATCACCATAAAAATGGCAATACATGTGAAATTTTAATTGACGAGGTTTTATACTCTTGTTTTGATTGTTTTGCGAGACATTAAAAAACCTCTGATTACCCTAATATTTTCAGTTACACTTTGGAATATTTTTTTATTCTAATACCGCTCACCCATACAACGTATTTGATGATTTATCACTAATTAACATCGCTCGTTAATTGGTCGAGGCCAGGGCAGAGCGGGTTTGACCTTGTCGGAACCAATCAACGTGGATCATTACTCCCCGAGAGCTTTCCTCCTACCCTTTGTTTAGGATTCTGTAGCCAAATGTAAACTCCATTATATTATATACCTATAACAGAATTTCAGGAAATATGATTACATATACCAGTTGATTCTTGATAACTTATCTACGTATTTTGTTAGAAAAAAGATTACTTAACTCGTTCTTGAATTCGAGTCGAGAATTGAATTTGAGTCCGTTCAAATGTCTAGTCCTAAAAAAAACAACAAGCAGACGGACAATCATACCTTCGTAATTAGAATACTAGTATTAGGAGATAGACTTTCTCAAGTATAATATTAGTGTTTATAGATAACATATTATCCATACTAAGCTAGGTAAGTATAGGTACTACAGATAATGTGTTATTTTAATAATATTTATTCATTTCAAAACAGCAGTTTCAAAAGACCCAATATTTGCAAATACAGATGAAACGAACAAAGTGTACACTTACAACAATCTCTGCGCTAAGCGCAATTTGTATCGCGGGGGTCAGTTTACGTAACTTATGATTATTTTATATTTGACTAGCTACTTGCTCCGGCTTCGCACTGATTTACATATCTTACATATATATATCTTCCTCTTGAATCACTTCATCTATTCCTATAAGCTGCATTAAAATTCATTGCGTACTTTAAAAGACCTAAGCGAATAGAGAGCTGAAGCGATTTCATTTTATATTATATAAAGATAACTGCCCAAGAAGAGCATATATAACTGTATAATATTGTTCAAGACTAAAAAAAAAGAAAATGGATAAATTTCTAACCCCTTCATTTAATTAATTGTCTGATATAGTAGTAAAGTCCAACGACTGCAATAAAAGCCATAAAAATTCCCTGACAATTGACAAAATGGCATTATAATTAAAAGATTTAAAAATAGGATTTATTTAATTCACTAGAAAATAAACTGAAAATATGGCCATAAATGCAATTAGCTTGTTGTGAAGTATACCGTAGAGATTTAGTTGTTTAAAAATGTACATTTTGAAGTGGGTTGAAGATAAAAATAACATAGTGGTAATTTTCTTTAGGAGAAGGTATTCTTGATGGCTGTCTAATTATTATTATGTACTTTGCAGAAAGCTAATCTTATTAATTGTTCAAATTAATCCTCTCGTTAGCGCAGATTAGCTTTTTGTTTTCCGTTCGCCGTATTATTTTGTTTAAAAATAGCAGTTGATAAACAAGCTACATTTGTGATATCCAGTTTTTTTTAGTAAAATCCACCACCTTTTTTCATATGCATATATTGATGGTCACTGTATATCCATATATAAAAAAATGGGCCAAAACGTAACTGGTGTACAAATTTATACACATTTTAAGAATGTAACAAATAGCTATCTATATATAAAAGATATATTATATATACTGTTGGAAAACTAAACAATGGTTATAATTTTTATCTGATTGTTTGTACGTTTGCACGCACTAATCTCAGAATCGGCTTTGTCGATTTGGATGCAGTTTACACCAATATATTGTGGTAAGCTTCATTTAAAATTTTATTTTAGTTTTTAAACTGTTATAGGTTTATTTTATATGTAAATAGGTAAAAAGAAAACTATAGAAAAAGACTTGGAATACGGAGATATATATTAAAAAACTATTGACAGCACATTGGAATATAAACCTAGTATTTTTCTATAGTTTTACTTATACTTATAAACATATAAAAGATGGTAAGAGACCGGACGGTATGAGTTTGATTCCATGGAAGATGGGCCGGGTGCTGGTATGGGATGCAACCTGTGCAGACACGCTGGCTCCATCCCATCTACATGGAACCAACAACAGAGCTGGTGCGGCATGTGAAGCGGCTGAAAAAGCCAACACATGTAAATACAGGCTCCGAATATGAATTTGTCCCATTCGGTGTCGAGATCCTTGGTCTGTGGGGTCCTAGCGCTATAAGACTTTTCAAAGAAATAACGAAAACTTTAGTCGACATCACAGAAGACCGAAGAGCTGGCAGTATCTTCGGAACTTTGCCTAAAGGGACCCATTTTAATAATATATTTTAGTCATCATATTATATTTTTTGTAAGCTTTTTAAATTTAGGTTCTTAGTTGTACAATTAGGTTATGTAAATACTAGTAATAAATATAATTTTACTCATTTAAATAAAACTACAATATAAACAAAAAAGTTAAACATGTACAAAATCACGGGATCATCTTGTAGATAACAGTAATACTCTTTTACTATTAATCTACTAGCTATGCCGCCTCTCAGATGAATTCCGTTTGTTATCGATGTTTTCATCAAAAGTAATAATTTATTAGTATCAGACAATTTTGAAATTATAACCTTTCAATCTAAGTCCGGATATTACCTCACTACTAGAAACACTCTCTACAGATAGACAAAATTCTATGTTGAATTACACTTTATACTTCTGTGTTATCTTGAACATCCCCCAGAGATGTCATTATGAATGTTAAATTCAGAATAAACACGTGTCATTAAGGGAGCTGTTTGTTGAGTTTACGTGACGAGATTCTCATGAACATTTCAGCAAATGTCATAGTTCTGTGCCAAATGTTTGCTTTGTCACTTGAAATCAAACGTTATTATTAATATATAATATTATAAATGCACAAGTTTTGAAGTATGGATATTTGTTACTCTTTCATGCAAAAACTACTGATCGGATTTAGTTGAAACTTTACAGTAATATAGCTTATGCATCAGAATAATACATAGACTATTACATTTTATATTGAAATTTATATGTCGAAATTTAACTCGGATGAAACCTCGGGCATAGTCATATATAAAATCTTCATTTTCTCTTTAAAATGTCAACAACTCTCAGATTATTGAAAGTCGATAATATTGCATCTAAACTTGTCAGGCCCGGATGCAATATGCTTCAATAACTGCCAATAGATATTAGGTATTTCAATATTGAAACTCAATATCCTGTTTTGATCCTAGATATTTTATAGCGGATGAGATACCAAATGAGATGCTTGGTTCAACACTGTAGATTTATATATAAATTATTATTATGAAAGTAGTAATTTTTAAAAATAGTATATTTTCTGTCAGAAAATATATATACTCTATACGTATAATTAAACCAACTATAAATGAAATAATAATAATAATAACCCGAGACAATTATAATTATAAAAGTATAATATTTTACTTGATATATAGTCGAATGTAGAAAATTATCAGATTATATAAAGAATTTAAATATCCAATTGTTTAAGCCTGGACGAGGACTTGAGGAATGTTTGTTAGATTTAAATTAATTTTTAACTAATAAAAATGTAATGTTTCGGTAATCTCTGTTAATTTTAATTTGTTCATTCCTTAACTTTCTTTTTTATTATGTTTTACGAACATAGCAACGCACATGTTTATAGGCTGTCAGATATATACAATATTGTTTTTATATAAAATTGTACACCAATAATAAATTATAAATTTAGAGACATTTATAAAACTTGTTGTATTTTCTTATTGTATGATGACAATATCCTATCAAGTACTTAACTATAAAATAAAGCTGAGGCCAGTGCTTAGTCTAGCTCTTTATAATATTAATATAGTTAAAAATAAATTTTATATCAGCAACATAATATTCTCCATTCCAAGTACTCCACCCACACTTGGCTCTAATAAGTAATAACAGAGCAGAGAAAAATACTTGCTTATATAATAATATTGTTTCTCGATAACTGCGATAAATACAAGGCCGACACGTCCGTGTTGCTTATAATAAATTTATAATAATTATTACATACTTTATTTACCATTTCACTTGGAATCACACAAAATATCTTTTATACAAATTTTTATGCTTTTAAATCTACAATCAATAAGTGCGTGTTTTTCCTTTAATAAGTTAAGGTTAAATATTTTTAATTATTAAAATAAATATTATAATAGTAATAAGAAGATATAAAGAGACCGGGAACAAGGAGGGAGCGGCCTGCTCTCTCTCTGTTCGAGACGACCAGACGTGAATGTACAGCGACGCAATTTATGTGGAGGGTAATTTGAAAAAGGAATAAAATAAAAGTTCTGCTGCATCGACGTATCATTTCTGAAACTTCCCTATAATCCATATACTTAATTCAGTTGCCTAACTTGCTTTGTAATCGTGTTTCGGTTGAACGGTCAAGATAACAGTAACATTACAGGATACAGGAGGCATAACATCTTAGTCCTCAGGAATGACAACACATGAGTGGTATTAGGGAGGTCACGTTACGATGTTCCGTAGCGCATGTATATAGGCAACGGTTACCTTTTTTTTATATATGCAACGATGGTGGCAAACAAGCTTACGGCTCGTCTGATGGTAAACGGTTTCCGTAGCCTATGACCTGAGACACCAGGAGAGTTACTTGCCGACCCTTAAGAAACCTTAATATACCTGCCTTGAAAACCCCCAAGCTTCTTGACAAAATCCCGGTAGGAAGTTCATTCCACAATTTGAAAGTACGCGGGGGAAAGATTGGGTGGAGAATACACTTACAGTAAGCTCACTTGCCAAATGGCAAATTGAATATATGATGAAATAAGATCTGTATTGAAATCAATATAGATCTTATTTCATCATAGATTCATTCCGTACTAGTACCCACTTTCAGCGCAAGTAAGATCACTCCATCACCATCAACAAAAAAATATATACGTACTGATGTGAATATTTTCTTCCTTATTTTTTCCTTAAACTGAGGGAAATTAGGCGTGTACACACGTAGCTATGAGATACCGAATCCGACGCTGGTAGGTTCATTAGTGATGCTGCGCTCGAGGTAGTCTCCTAAAGTCTAGTGATACTATCGTGCTTAGCGAAAATATACCTCTTTACCAACTTCAAAACGGATGAAATTTTAAATCAATGATAATTTTATGCATTATGAACCAAAGTAAAAATGATGCTTTAAAAAAATTTGATCATCTATGTATCTCATTATAAAAGTAATAAATATAAACATAACAATAGTCTTGGACAATTCACACAACACCATCAAGTCCCGAGTTAAGCATAGCTTGTATTAAGGGTACTAAACAACTGATAGAAATACCTTTGTACATTTTATTGTTCTTTTAAATACATATATAAACATGGAAAACAAATAGAAACAATTATACTCATGAATACAAATGTTTACATCATGCGAGGAATCGAACCCACGCTCATCGGATAGCGGTGTGCTAAACCGTAAGACCATTGAGGTTGTCAAAAATCAAAAATCTATTATATATATATATCCATCTTCACGGTCAGCTACAGGGAGTTATGCAAATGACTTTTTATAAAGTCTAACATATGATAACCAGAGAATCAGTTCACATTTATTTAATTAAAACTCAAAAACACAATCAAACAAGGTAAATCACCACCAGTCTAGCATCCTATTACGTTTCAACGCCAGTATCTATCTTTATTATATCACATCCATTTTTTTTATAAACCTCAACGTTCTATCTATCTACATAAATGTGGCAACGAACATATTATATATCACGCCCTCTCGCATTTCCACTCCAACGTTTATTTTTATTAAAGTTTTTATTAAAATACTAGTCACCGCTGCTAGATTCATTTTATTGGACCTTTTTGCTGCCTTCGTTTCCTATCGGTCCCCGAAATAGCATTTAAACCATTGCGGGTCTCGAATAAATGAAGAAACGAAGGGAAATAGGGTAATTCTAATAACAATCTATCTCGACGTTTATCTGAAGGGACAGATAATTCCAAACCTCGATCTCAATGTTCGAATAGACATTATATGTTTGGTTTTCGTTGTTTATAGTTTACTTCAAGTAAAAATCCAAAATACTAAATTGTTAGTCATTCACATTTTAACGGCTAGAAGTTTTTGAATTATATTTCATACATACATAGATATTTCTTTTATATATTTAAGCAAATTTTACCAGAAATACAGTAAAATAATTCATACAGTAATCACGAAAAATATATAATAAAATATGTTTTTAAAGTATGGATCACTAATATTCAATTATTCACGCATTTTTAATATTCTCGTAGACTGATCGCCGAATAGTTAACACTTACTTCCAAGCTATATCTGCTGTTTATTGATTGCTTAATAATGTCAAGTTTAAAGACGAAATACCTGTCATAACGGATGTAGAGTCAATAACAGTCAGAAATCGATCACTAATAAGAAAGGTCGTAACGTTTTTTGTAGTAGTGGTCTCCGCACCTCGACATTAGTCTTTGTTTTCTAACATTTGTTCTGGCTTATTTTCTTTTTGCTCGCCTCATAATGGTTAGAACATTATATGTAAGTATTATATGAGCGACTTTCAAGCGGGTATGGAGGTATATTTTTCTTTTTTTCAATAATTAGCGTGTTTTAACAAATTATTCAGCTTTATATTAGTATTGATATATTAACCAATCTGTAGGTATTTTCACTATTTACATATGTATTATGTAGGTAATTTAACAATAATTACACACCATTATGTAATTTCCCTTGACATGAATAGCGACTAATATAGGTTAAACTGCCAACAGTTGAAAGATAGTTTAATAGGCTTGTTTAGATAGTGAGGAAGTCCATTATCTCGAACCTCTTTAGTTCCAATACAAAATCCTCTAAATAACTAGGTATAGTTGTGAAGTAATTTGAGAACTTGAACAACCTCTCAACAATCCGATAACGTAATGTCTAAACTAACAAACTAATGTATAATAAAGTGCATGGATTAACTATTACAATCCCAATTTCTATTGTCTTTTTTATCTTTATATATTTACGATAATTGATGGCCTCGTATTTAGGTAGTCTAGTATTTAGCACACTGTCTTAACTCCGATAGTCGTGGATTTGACTCCTTGCACTGTGCAAACATTTTTATTCATGTATGATTGATTGTACTGATCTGCGTGTTTTCTACGAATATGATGGAAATGCACATAGAATATACGCAGATGAATACAAACAAAGAGTATATGCATTTACCAAAAAAATGTTTTCAGTATATACATACTAATTATTAGTACTAAATGCCCCTGTGTAAATAATTCTGGTTTATTTTTTATTATTAACGAGGTTGAGTGAGGTCTATTTGTATGTTTCTATTTTAAACTTTCACGTAAAAATAGCAAGAAGAATTAGGATAAAAGTTACACAGATTGAGTTGTCAAATGTATATATATATAAATATATATATATATAAATGTATGGATTAGAATGTATTGATCAGTAAGTTATTGTATAGTAAATTTATAGTGTGTAGTACATATATGTATTATTATTACTTTTTTATATATCTGTTATATAATAAATTACTACAAGCAACATAAGGAAGCAACGGATAAGAATATTAATTAATCACTTTTTCCCCACACGTGACAATTTGTATATTTCTTATCGTAGTTATGTGAATGTTATTTTCTTTTATATATATCCTGGATACAGATAATTAATCATGTTTTTCATATGTACTTACGTGTACTTGAAGTGGAAACATATGACAAAAAATTACAAACCGTGTCTTCAGGCCTAGGCAAAAATCCTTTATATTTTTACCCTTTGTTTCGAGCTAAAAATCGTGAATATAAAATAAAACTGCTAATGCGGTAACATATACATTGAGAGTTCCGAAAATACAATATAAATAGGTATTTATTTTTAAATCAATCTAATCTATTATTGAATTAATTTAAGAGTCGGCAGGCTTCCTGTAATTTTGATTATAATTCTGCCCAGTGAAATACTGTATTTAATAGATCGTTGAAAATTTACAGTCATTGTCTACCTAATATTATCTCATATTTAGATTCATTTCATATATTTCATTCTCATATTTGGATTTATTTTCATTATCAACATTGACAAATTCTCACCATAAGGAATTCGAT
Organism: Achroia grisella; assembly: GCF_030625045.1. NCBI lineage: Eukaryota > Metazoa > Arthropoda > Insecta > Lepidoptera > Pyralidae > Achroia > Achroia grisella. Next base: position 107,800 of record NW_026712745.1, read on the forward strand.
TTGTACATTGTAGATTTGTTTGTTTATCTATAATCTGTAATTTTAGATTACATTCCGTTGGGACGAATCATAATTAGGTGAGATTTCCGATTAGACTTTTTTAAACCCTCTTCAAAATGCACTTAACCGTTGTTAATCGATTATATATCCAATGCACAGTGACACAGATAACACATAATAATTCCTTTACCGTGTTAAAATATTTTAAATGCTAACAATTAAAATATGAGACTTTCAAATAAATGAATCATTAAATCTGTTCACCTATGTATAAAAAGTTCTGAGGTAACATAAAAACAGAATAACACAGTCGTATTCAGAACTTTTTCTTTTTTGAAATCGGTAGAAAAACGTGTCATTCTCCCCACAGCAATAAATAAAATAGAATTTATGTCCTTCCATTCATGTGGACAGCGGATGTGAACTTATTTGTACAATATTATTCAGGTTTTATTGACTTGCAATTTGTTATTTTGTTTATTGCATGAACACCAAAATTCATGTTCAATACATATTATTATGTGTAACTCAAAAACACTCTTCACATGTACCAAAAATATAAAAAGTCCCTAAATTAAGTTTTTTTTAATTCTTTATTAATTTTTAGGATTATCTTGATTATTTTTAGGAGACTACATGAAAAGCACCCAGCACTCATATAAAGACAAGAATCTTCGAATCAAGTCAATCACCATGAAAAAGTACTTTTACGTAACTAAGTGTAACATACTAAAAATTTAGATCTTATAGTATATTTTGAAGTCGGTATTTTTTTCATTTGAAATACATTCAATAACTTGAAATATAAAAAACTATGTAATGGCCTCATTTTTTGGCAGTCGGTAAATAGCATTGAATATATGTATTGTAGTGAGTAAATATGTATACATCTGAGGTTTGGCCACAGTAGGACTGTGGTTTGGCAAACAAGCAGCGCCAACTGCTCTAACCGGCCAAACTATAGTTGTCTGCTTTAAATACGTCCTCCCATGCAAGTAAACAAGCAAATGAACGGGATAATTAGCGATTAGATATACTCATATTTCCATTTTCTTTTATGTGGAGATGTTTTACCTAACACGATGTTACTAAAGGCAGGCACAGAATACCAGCACCGCGACAGTTATCTGTCACGGCAAATGCTGAGTGTCAGCCATGTTGCCTATAAATTATTATAAATGTTCTTGTAATTGTTACGTGTATATGAGTATGTGTGTAAGCATATATATATATGAATCGTAATCATTAGTTGTTGTTATATAAATCTGTGAATATAATTGTTGTCAATAAATGTTTTTCTTTCTAAATTATTCAATGTACTATTCGATTTTTCAAACATTTTCTTTAATATATTCAACATCAAATAGTTGCAGACATGCTGAAGTGATGTATTCACGTACTACTAATTTTGATTCATATTTATTTTAGATTTAGTTTTTACTTTTACTAACGTCAGTTTGTCTTAATATGAATCAGAAATAACAATTAAACAAAGGACTAATGCGTGTGTGTGTCAAATACATGATACTAAATACTTAGTGTATGTAATGTTTTTTTTTTTATTGAAATAATAATGTACTTTAAATAAAAATATATATTAGCACTAGAATCCAATTATTTTTAAAGCTGTTTCTGTATGGATTTTATGAATATCATTTATTAATGAAAAACTGTAATATTTATGATGAACTATCATCGAAATATATACATAGAGGAGTTCAATAGAGGTTAACTTATAAACAATGCAACATTGTATTAAGCTGCCTTTTGTAGAACATTGAATTGGTGAATTATTTAAGGACGGTTCCCTAATGGAAACAATTATTACGCACAACTAGTGGTTTATTACTCATTTCACATCCGTTTTACAATATTATATTATTGTAGATAGACATAATTATACTACATATTAGGCTAAGTACCTATAATCATCATTACTTTAATACGTGAAGCAAAAACTTTGTACCCCTATTACGAAAATTGCGCGGACGGGGGAGTGGAAATGAAAATGATAATAAATAAAATTTCACACACTTATCATTACATAGTATAAAACAAAGTCGCTGTCGCTGTCTGTCCGTCCCTATGTATGCTTAAGTCTGTAAAACTACGCAACGAATTTTGACGTGGTTTTTTTTAATAGATAGTGATTCTAGAGGCAGGTTTATATATTTAAAATACATGTACACCCGTGCGAAGCCGGAGCGAGTAGCTAGTTATATAGAGAAAAAGTGCAGACTTCTACTTTAAAAAAATTACACATTACAAATCCATGAAAATAATTAAAATAAACATTAGACACACTACCCTATATATATACTATATTTGAGTTTTATTTCTAGTCTTTGACAATAGAACCTTAACAATTATTTTAAATTAGAATTTAAATTCTTTATGGTCGAATTTCAGCCATTGTGCGACCACTAGTTATACTGAATATTTACCGATAACGTGGTATAACTATTACGTGTTTGTTTATATAAAGAATGTATTTTTGAAGCGTAACTCTCGCACCCTCCTTTTTGGCTCCGTGCCTGCATACGATACAAGAATGAATAATATTTTACTATTCTTACTCCAAAGGCCTGAATGAAAATGAACGCAGAGCAATTTTTTTTAACCGTACTAATCTTTGAGAAAACTAGATTTATCCCTCAGCGTTGCTCGAATAGCATACATCTTATCAACAAGATTGTTCTTAATTAAAATTAGTGTAACTATGCACTTTAAAACTATTCTTGCCCAAACGAGCTAATACACTTTTTAAATTATATATTTGAAACAAACGTCACTACTATGTACAGTTACAATAATACATATGGCTATATAAACGCTAATTACGAGTTTAATTCAAATGATATATCATTTTGGCTTGTGTAAAAACAAAAATAATTATATAAGAACTGAATGTGGAAGCTATATTTCATAGTAATGTCACTTATTATGAAAGATAGCTTGACTAGGAAACTTAAAAGAGTATTTACTATATGTGTATTGTATAATATTTTTAGATTATAATGGAATAATGCACTCCCGCATGCGCTAACGGTTTACGCTAACCGGGCACCAGTGAAACATAGTTAGTTCATCTTATCAAATGGCAATTTACAACGATGGTTTCCAGGGGAACCGTATAGAGGTCAACCTGACATGGTACATTGCTAGCAATAGGGTTGTTAGTTCACATTACAAATAATCTCCTTTTCCCCTTCTATATAATATACAAAGAGATAAAGTTTGTATGTTTGTTTATTCGATCTCCGGATGACTGATCGAACTGATCTCCGGTTCTGCTAATCTAATTTTAAAAATTCTTTTACTGTCAGATAGGTAATATCTCCGAATGCTATAGGCTATATAACATCATTTACGACCAATAGGAGGGTTACTACTATGCATATATAAATTATAAATAATTCTTTTATAATTTTATTATACATACATACACTTAAAATCTATATTAATTTATATTAAATACTGTACAACCTAATTGTGTAATAATTTCTATATTGCGTAACAATTTATAAATAGCGAAGTATCGGACGAAGAATGTAGTATTCTTATTGTTACCAACAGGAACACGTACGCGAGTAAAAGTTACGAATCAGATAGAAATCTTATATTGTTTATTGAATCGTATATGGATACCTATCAACTTATGGAAAATCAGATATGCGTATACACATTTAGGTTTTTAATCTTGTATCTAGTAAAATCATCTTACTATATTTAGTCAAATAGGTATAAAAACGTATCGAAAATAATTCATAAGTGCCGTAAATTACTCTATAGATTTATATTATTTTGTTTAATTCCACACAACAGCCATTATGATAACGCTAAATATTTTATTCAGAAACCTGACCACCGCTACTACCTAGCTACCTACCTTGCCTATTAGAGATCAAATCCCGTTATTGGATCTATACTCATATTGCGACAAGTATTTCGCTTCTATATCTATATCATTATCATAGCCTCTATATCATCATCAGGCAATGAGTACAGCTTGGATGAAGTTTGAAAGGCAAGTGCAACTGTTCCGACCAAACTATACCTAGTTTGGAAGCCTGATTCCATCTATTTTTATATTCAGAGATTTTGGTTTTGAAGAGTGGGATGTCATAGTAAAATTACAGGATGATGCCACATGAGTCGTATATGTGTTTCATGATAACATAATCTCCCATGATATCGTGATGTCCATGGTCATGTACATAAACGAATGTTATATCGCATTATACAACATTGTATTATTAACCCCCAATATTACGGGCCTCAGGTAGGCCATTCAGTTTGTTATTTAAGTTAATGGCTGGTGAAAGACTTACAATCAAGTAGGCCAATAGACTATTTGTTGTTCTAGTTACATAAAAAACTAAAGCTCCTACTAATTTCATCTGACAACAGCTAGCAGAAAGCTAATTTTTCGAACGAATCACGGCTTCTCGTGCCTCTGGATCCCGAACTAAATCCCTGTGATTAATGCACGACAACAAAGTCAGATTACGGGATCAGCACGGGCTCCTCTACTGATAACCCATCCGCATACAGTATGTACTAATTTCGCAACATCTCTATGGTTATGTAATTAACTGAGTAAACCCAAGTTTTCATTATATTCATGTACTATACGTTTAGTCATGAAGGTCTATCCAAGCAGAAAGTCAGTGATAATGTACCTAATTAAAATATAACAAATTTTCTTATCAAATAAAGTGTATTTTTTCAGCCGCTATGCAGCTCGTTTCCTAAGCTGTTTTGGTTGAGGTAGGTATAGATATAGCAGTGAAATTACAAGATAAGAGGAATGACATCTTTGTCCGCAGGAATATCAATTTAGCCGTTAGCTTGTTTGACATTCCAATTACATAAAAAAAAGTAGTATTGTTATATAACATTGGAAAAATTATCTAAAAATTGAATATATATGATAGTGAGGAATAATATTTCAGCGTTATTTTAGAATAGGATTTATAGATTAGAATAAGACAAATCGGAAAAATACAAAGAACAGAGCGGAATAAAAAAGGTCACAGTATAATAAATAAATATAGAGTATCCTGGTCTAGTTGTCTACTACCACTACTTAAAACAAAAGGTCGTGAGTTCTAATTAATTTCAATCTATTACGAACATTACTTCCCATACTCCAATACATCGTATAATACAGATGGAATGTGAAATAATTAAATTCGTAGTTTCTAAATACTATATAATTACTCCTACGTAATTCCAGCTCAGAATTATAACGTCGAATATCTTACAATACGGGAACTAATGTTAATAATAGATAGAAATTAACTTGAAACTACTTAATTACAATACGTTGTTCAATGAAAATGGATTTGTATTTTCAAATAGTTTGTTTCTGAGAATTCTCTCCACGACGAGCTGTTTTAACGTTTATAATTTTGTATAATCACATAAGACAGAATTACACGATAAATTACCAATATTGGAGTATAATAATGTAAAAAAGATATTATGTAGGTAAGAATAATAAGATATTTGAATATAATAAGGTATCAGTCTATATTACAGTTTCTTAAGGAACGGCAACGAGCACGTTCCACCCTTGGTGTCTCAGGCGTCCATAGTCTACGGTAACCATTTACCATCAGATGGGCCGTATGATTGTTTGCCACCATCGTAGTATAAAAATAAAAAAGTTGTATATGGCATTCAGAAATATTATAGCTAAGTTAACGGGTGCATTAATATTTATCCCAGCATCTTAAAGTTTCCCTTGCGACAATAAACCTAGACGGAGTAATTAGAAGCATTGTCATCTATAATAGTAACATCCTAATAGCAACGCATGAAGAGCACCAAGGGAGATATGACGTCCATAGTACTGTTCATATAGAAAACTTATACCATTAACAAAATAGAGGATCATCAGCTTGATTGCCATTTCAGACCCATAAAAAAATATCTACTGTGTTCAGGACAGAAAAAAAAGAGCAACTTCAATCCCATTATACCAGACCAGAGTCCCGTCCCTGCTTCTCGCTGATGGTGATTACAGATATAAATGAAAGATATTTTATGGCTATTTTATACACCTTGGGTCAAATTAGTAAAGTTTTAGTAGAGATTCTTATTTTTTTCTTGTAATAAATATAGACTGTTACTCAGAGACAATGTAGCATTCTAATAGGGAAAGATTTGGGTTGTTTGTTACAAACATACAAATCATTCCTCAGGGATGACTTAAAAACTACCGGTTAGATATTATTCTATCTATTGCAAATAAATTTATTATTATTATTACATATATATATATATTTATTATATCTCCCTTTTTACGGGGGTAATATAGTCAAACACGCGGGCCTTAGCCAAGCATGGATGAGTTATGTGATGAAGATAGAAATTTTCTGACTATTCGGCATGTGTTTAGTATGACGGCTTTTTGTAATAGGTCTATTGTAGAGGAGGGGATGTGCAACGTGTCTAGGTGTTTGTTCAGACTTTTTGGTATAACTCCTGTGGATGACAAAACTATGGGTACTATGTGTATGGTGTGTGCTTTCCATTGTTTTTTTAATTCTATTGCTAGATCTGTGTACTTTGTTAGTTTTTCATTGACTGTGCTTTGTATATTGTGTGTGTTTGGGATGGCTATATCTACAAGATATACTTTTTTATTGATTTTGTCGTGTAATGTTATGTCTGGTCTATTGTGATGTACAGTTTTGTCAGTAATTATTGTTCTATCCCAGTACAGTTTACAGTGATCGTTTTCTAATACATTAATAGGGCTGTATTTGTAATATGGAACTTTGCTTTCTATGAATTTATATTTATGTGCTATATATTGATGTATAATTGTAGCAACTTGATCATGGCGGTGCTTATAATCATTTTGAACTAATGTCTTACAAGCACCCGTGATGTGTTGTATGGTCTCGGAAACACTATTGCAATGCCGGCATAAATCATTTGCCAAATTTCTGTCTTTTAAGATGTGTTTTGTATAGTTTCTGGTACAAATTATCTGATCCTGAATTGCTAACATAAATGCTTCGGTCTCTGGGAAGAGCTCACCGCGTTTCAGCCATTTGTTCGACGCATTCTTGTCGACATGAGATTGGCATAGATCCGCTCTGTGTCTTCCATGAAGAGACTTTTTTCTCCAGTTGTCTATTTTTTGGTCCTTATTTATAATGTGTTCATTTTTTTGTATATTTTTGTCATGTAGATTAAGAGGTGTACATTTATTGTCAATATTTGTTGCCTGAGAATACAATGATGATTGTTCTGCTTTATGATGAAAATATTTTCTTAGTGAACGTATTTGTTTGTTATGAAGGTTTTGTATGTCGATGAGTCCTCGTCCGCCTTCTTGGCGTGGTAATGTGAGTCTTTGTGTGCATGATTTCGGGTGATGTTTTCGATTTTGTGTCATGTGTGTGTTAATAACGCGTTGTAGTTTTTTTAAATCTGTTTGGGACCAGTTAATTATTCCGAATGAGTACGTGAGAACAGGAATCGCGTAAGAATTAATAGCCTTGGCTGTATTTCGTGCATTTAAATGAGATTTAAGTATCCGGTTCAGCCTATATTTTAGTTTTCTTATCAGGGTCTCCTTGGTTTCCTTTTGACGTATTTGTTTGAACTGTAACATACCTAAGTATTTGTAAGGGTTTTGTTCATTTAAGGATTCAATGCAATCTCCATTCACGAGTGGGTATTCAACATGTTCTACTACTATTCCTTTCTCTATTGAATGAATTTTACACTTATCTATTCCAAATTGCATTTGTATGTCTTGAGAGAATTTTTGTGTAATGTCAGCTAGTGTGAATAATTCTATTTTGCTAGATCCATATAGTTTTATATCATCTACATAAAGTAAATGTGACAGGATTTCAGAAGTGTCGTCGGATGTAAGTCTGAATCCTTGGTTAGTCATATGTAATAGTTCAGAGAGAGGATTTAACGCCAAACAAAACCACAGCGGGCTGAGGGCATCTCCTTGGAATATACCTCTTTGTATACGAATCGGTTCAGTAGTTATTGTTGAATTAGGTTGATTTATTTTGAGTTTTGTTTGCCAGTTTTGCATTACCGATTTTAAGAAATTCACTATTGTTGCGTTAATGTTATAATGTTCTAAGACATGTATAAGCCAACTATGTGGGACAGAGTCAAAAGCTTTTCGGTAGTCTATGTACATAGTGTGTATACTTTTTTCTTTTTATGGGCCTGTTTCATTACTATAGCATCTAGTGTTAATTGTTCTTTGCAACCTTGACTCTTTTTTCTACATCCTTTTTGTTCTTCTGCAAGCAAATTGTTATTTATAAGATAACTGTAAATAGTTTCACTGACACATGCTGTTAAAATTTTGTAAAATGTTTGAAGGCAAGTTATGGGTCGATAATTAGCGGGGTTGTTTGTATCTGTACCTTTGGGAATCATGTATGTTATTCCTTGCATTAAGTAATTAGACATTGTGTTTGGTGAGTGTATAAATTGATTAATGTGAATGTGTATAAAATGATGAGTGCATGAAAATTTTTTGTACCAGAAGTTGTGGATGTTATCTGTACCAGGTGATTTCCAGTTATGAGTTCGATTAATAACTCGTGTGAGAATCTCAAGTGTTATATGATTGAAAGGCATTTCTGAAATTGGTTTATTTAATTTGTGAGCCCATTCGCCATCAGGGTTGTGTTGTATAGGTGATTGCCATATATTCGACCAATAATCATGAAGTTTTTTTGTGTCTGGTATTTCGTTATTTAATATATTGGGTGTTTCTAGGTTTTTGTAAAATATTTTCTCATTGTTTGTAAATTGTTTGTTTTGTGATTTTCGCTGTGTGCATGTCAAGTATCGCTTTAATCTATTTGTAGTTGCATTAAGTTTCTGCTTAAGGGTATCAAGGAATTGTTCTGGTGTAGTATTTTTATTTTCATATTTAGAATGTATAGCATGTCTTATTTCAGTTTCCTTAACTGATTCTATGATACTATTACTTCGGTTTCCATTAATAAATTGTGTCAGTCTTCCTATCTCACGTCTTAAATTTTCTATTTTCTGTTCTAGTCTTCTTTGCCATCGTGGCTTCTCTTGTGTTTTTCTTCTACTTATATTATTATTATTATATTTCTATTACACCATACGAGAAACAGCATTCAAATTAAAAAATATCCAAATGCATTTACTTAAAAAAGTCATGAGGTTACATATAAAAAAATAAAACAATTGAAAACCTTCTTCTTTTTGATGCCCTCGGTTAGGTACAAGTAAAGCAGTGCACTAGCGGCATAGGACACTGCTTTATTTGTCTCGTGTTTGATTCCTCCACATTACAAACATTTGTATTCATCAGTATGATTGTTTGTATTAGCCTGGCTGATTTCTATGTATATTATATATGTATTTACAAGAAAAAATGTCTAAGCATATTAATCAGCTATCTAGTACACAGAACATAAGCTCTACTTAACTTGAGACTAGATGGCGCTGTGTGCTTACTATTCTTACTTTTTTTTAAATGGTTTAAAAAAGTAGAATATAGTAGGTAGGTATATTTCCTGTATTTTAAGTCTGAACATGTAGGTACATCAATATCCGATTTTGTACAAGTAGTTCAAGGTTGATATGTCTTTTAGCGTACGGTTGTGAATGCGAATACAATCGGTAGAATGGAAGACGTGTCTCATCGATTTGTTAACTGGGAGTATTTATTGGATTTACCTACTAAAAAGTCGTCCTTTTAACAAAGAAATTCCACTCTTGAAAAGAAATCTAGAGATTTGTCGTAAGACTGGCACATTTATATGTACATAAAAAATCTAAACATACATATTTTAATTCGTTATTGTATCACTGCTGGGCCTTTGTCACAAAGAAGTATGTTTCACAGAATTGTAGATATAAACGGAATATATATCTTAGTTATTTTTAAACATTCGAGTTTATATCATCATCATCATCATCGCAGCACGGAAGACGTCCACTGCTGGACATAGTCCTCCCCCAAAGATCTCCACGACGATCGGTCCTGCGCTGCTCTCATCCAATGCCTTCCAGCGATCTTGACCAGATCGACGGTCCACCTTTGCTGGTGGCCTTCCCACGCTACGTCTTCGTCCACGAGTTTATATATATTAGTTATATTATTTACTGGGTCTTAACACAAATAATTTTATTACAAATAACGGTATACCTCCGTAGTCACGAGCAGATCATGGCTCAGTTCGTTCGTTCGTGTTCGTAAGATCCGGTTAATAATATAAATAAAAAATATAAACGTCGACAAAAATTTTTGGGAGTTCCCCATATTTCGATGTTACAAGCGTCCTGGTCAGGGGTCGACTGCAAATGTAAAACAGTAATTAAGTTTTTAAAATTTCTATATGGATCTATAAATACAATATCAAATTATCTGAAGTTACTTCTGAATCAATTTAAAACTTCTGATACAATATCGAACGTGCATGGCGATTTATTATTCATGTAGGAGATTTTTGATTTTATTATTAAACGTAGACATCTGGGTAATTAAATAATAATAATAATATTTGCTTTAAAAAGAAACAAATTCAGTAGAGTTCCTTTCCAGTTTGAACTGGACGGTAGGGAAAAATTATTAAAAGAAATTGTTCAACATAAATAAATGATTTTTATATTTTAATGTATTATGAAATATTTAATTCAGTAATTAATAATTGTAATCGTATTGATATAAAATATGTTTGTTAGACAATAGTTGTAGCCCGCAGTGTTACAAATACGTTACTGATGATGTGGTTTATTTATTATATTTTTTTTAATCTGACAAGTACTTTCGGTGTTTATCTATTACAAAATACAAAAGATCAAAGCTTTACATCTCCTTTATAATATTAGTGCAGATTTTTTAAATTCTCAAACGTCCACTTAAATCTGAGAAAATCCTCGAGATGAAAGACATCTGTGTCGTATATCTAAATGTAGGATATTTCTATATATCTATCTGGAGGCCATGGTGATTCGAAGAATATTCTGCTTATGCAATTTGTGTACGCAACCAATACTGTAACTTGAAAAGATTGCTTCCATAACTCACAAGATACAGAAAACGTTCATATATGAAATTCAATAATCCAATATGAATCCGTATATTGCTGAATATACCTTGCATTACCGAGCAATTTACAAAAATATAACATTCAGTTCCGCTATTATGATTATATATATATTATATTCTACTAAAGCGTATTAAAACCTAACTTACAATTGTACTGAAAATTATACTTGTGTCGTAAAATAAAAAAAAAAGTAAGGTCAACAATCGACTTTTTCAATTACCTGATATTAACGGATATTCTACGGATCGGACGGATGTCTATCAAAAGACTACTATGAACTTATATATTGAAATGGTTAAGTTTTTGCAGACTACTTCGGCACGATGATTCTCTATTATGGTATGATTTTTTAAAGTCTTATATTGTATTGTATTTTAGCAAAATATTTAAAGTATGAGTAAGTAAGAAGTGTTGGAAACTCCAACAAAACCCGTTGAGATTCACACAAGAAGATCTTTATATATATATATATATATATATATATACCTCGCGGCTTTTATCCCTGATAGGGAGACAGAGAGACATATGATCAATACCCGACCGATATATAGCTCGGCATATTTGAATGCAACGTCCATATATTTGTTACAGATGTTTCCGTCACTAGAGACTCGAGACATCGAAACATTTTTTTGGCATTGGGTAAGATTAAATTTGAATAATATATTCAAGTCGGAGTACTATGCTAACTACTAGATACTAATTCTATGGACACAAAGTAATATATGTAATTTTAATAATGTAAACCTAGGCAATCCACCATAACTCTATGTATCACGACGTCCCCCTAAAAAACAATCGTGGTTAATTCCTAGAAAAATCTGACCTGACTTCTTGCTATCATCCTTCAGTGGTGCATCGCCAGCGTATATCAATAAACAGATGCATTATTCCATATCCATCTATCAAAAAAAAACACACCGAATAATATACGTGTGAGGTATTATACTCATATATCTCAATATTAATACCAAGTTGCCCGGGAAGTTCAATGTTGGAATATAGGCACCAAGTACCAACTGTCACAGATAACAGATGTCTTAGAGTTTTGATTTATTGCACAGATCCATAAGCAGATGTTCACAGCGTCTAAGGAAAGAGAAATATACGGTTATATTTAGTAGATGAGTTTTTGATAGAACTACACTTACTTAGTGAGTAATCCATCGCTTGGTTTACTTCGGAAATTAATTCTACGTATAGATAACTACATACCACTAATGTTATTATTAATATTATAAACACGAAAGTTTGTGAGTATGGATGTTTGTTACTCTTTCAGGCAAAAATGCTGAACGGATTTAGATGAAATTTTACAGTGATTTAGCTCATCAGTATAACATAAAGGCTATAAATTTCATGTGGATGAAACCGCGGGCACAGCTGGTAAATATATATATATTTAGTTCTCTAGTTATTGGATTATTAAACACCAAGGTAGAACGTTGTTGAATAAAGTCAAAATATATGAAATATACGTATCTCCATTACTTAATAGTGAAAAAAACAAAACAGCAAACTTATTCTGATCCATAAAATAACCCAAATTGATCTAGTAGTCGGAGGAAGACATTATACAAAATCTTCTACATACTCTATCTCACCTATTTTTGCTGCCAAGTAGCAAGTTTTGTAAGATATGCTTTATGCTTGAAGGGTGAATATGTCAGTAAAATTAAGGGTATGGATGGATGACACCTTAGTACTCAAAAATGGCAACGCATTAACCTCTCATAGTACGGGTATTACATAAAGGCTATCCATAGTGCAGTTGATGTATAAACAACAGTTTTCGCTTTCCATCCGGTGAACCTACAGCTTGTTTGTCATTCTAATTACAGAAAAAAAATATGCGATACTCACAATTACAATCTACATAAAATTAAATTGATCAAAAACAATAAAACACATACAAACAAAAATCTATATGTTATGATTAATTTATTATACTAATATTATAATGAGATTTTTTTATATTTTAAAATATACATTATTATTGACTGAAATTGGCTATAATGTTAATATATACAAAACTCAAGTTTTGAGCACCTTGGTAAAATCTTAGCTTTACGCTATTGATAAAAATAAGCAATAAATTTACCAGAAGAACGTTATAGCTTTATACTAGTTTACCTATTGATAAAAATAACAAAATTTGCCAGAAAAACGTTGTATTGTGAGTGTTTTTAAAGAAACCGCTTCCTATAACCTGGAATTTCATTGTATATTTTGTTATTTGACAACCACAAATGCGGTAGTAGCATTAAAGTAATCTGTGACGTGGGTAACATCCGTCCTGTGTCACAGAAAAATCCATACATCTTCCTTGGGAACCGATGCCTAATTGAAATCTAACCGGGATCAAACTTGCCATCCATCGGAGCACCAGTGACGTTTTGCACTTGATGCTTTTTTCACCGGCCTTAAAAAAAGAGCACGGTGGAGAAAGGAGAGACTCAATAACGGTCGGAATTTGATTACCAATAGAGCAGGTCGTAATGCTTCGAATAGCGGTGGTCAGGTTTCCGCACTGAATATTTGTGTTCCACACGCTAATGATAGCGGATTTATGTAAAATACGTATTTAGCAAACAATTAACAATGCCTTTGTTAAATAAAAAAATATATATACTCCCATTTCAGCCTTAATTTTCTTATGATTCGTATTTGAAATAAAACGTGAACAACTTGCTATCCTGTACGAAACCTCCAAATATAAATAGGCCGATAAATTATTTTTTGTGAAATTTCATATAATAAACCAGAATAATTTAAATTGAGTAATTAGTGTCATAAAATAATGTTGCCTTCATTGAAACTTGCCGATTTTATTAAATAAAAATAGTTTATATATCTGTCATTACATAATATGAAACCAATTGTTGTTTATATTGAGTAGTGTATATACTAATTTTAAGATATAAATATAATGGCAATTAGCTGTAAGTTTATATTCTGTTAAATTAATATATATTTTTTATTAATTTAATCTAGCAATGCAATTGTTTACAACAATGTTTCAAGATAATTTCTAATAGAGTATTATATATAAATACTTTACATGAAAATAGAAATATTGTATTATTATTTAAAATTTATAGAAATAATCAAATACCTATATATATATCAAGGGAATAATTATCCTGATAATAATTCTATTACATACGTCTTGGTTGGTATATGTATATACGTGAACAATGAGAGCTCAAAAATAAATATTATTGCATAACGTGTTTAATTAAAAACAACTGCGAGAAAGTTTTTAATAGTGGAAACAATCTGTGGCTAATCAATATGTGATAATAATTCGCAATACGAACAAAGTAACTACAAAAAAAGATGAAACACCGCATATTGGAATTGTTCTTCACCCACAATCTTCTGACCTCGAGGATACACAAACACTTTTTAAGTCCCTAAACTGTTCAAGAAGAAACCCGAGGTTTGAAACTTCGGTAACGTGTAAGTTTTTTTTCGTTCTTCAGATAAACATAAGGAAAGAATGGATCATTTTTCAAACATTGAGATTGTTTTCCATTTTATGCGTAAACAGAATCGAGTATTCTTCATTGTTTGCACGAATACTTTGCGACATTTTAAAATCGGAAACCTGTAAGCTCTATCACCGTAGGCTATTTCTCTGAAATGTATCTATCTTTACAACGTAGGCAGAGAAAATATTTCGATTTTAAAAATATTATAATAAAACTTCCAATTTATAGGCCGTATTATAAATATTTTCAAGAAAAATGTACTGGTTTCAACCTATGCCACTTATAAATGAAATATGTAGATTTGTTATTTCAAATATGAATTTCAGATGATGGTAAACACTGTTAATGAACTAAACAGTCCTGAAAAAAGGTCATTAGGGTTGTATTTATATATATATAGTAATCTCTGTCAAGATCGGCCAACTCTCTCATTAGAAGTATAAAGACTTCGCTCCGGAAGTACCTATTTGTAAATAAATTTCTAAAAACTCTTTCATATTAAATGCATCACATAAATATGAAACAAAACGTAATGTAAAGTTTTGGAGTTAACACCAATTACGATTGTTTTAAGTCGGTAATTTAGGTCTACAGATTAAAAATAATAATTCTAAAAATCAACAAAATATATTAAAATATAGTCAGTCGTAGTAATATAATAATCTAAAAGTGTAAACTTGATTTCATAAGCGCACGCAATAATATACGAGTAAGGTTAGTAACACAGGTTGGGTAATTGACCGGTTAGGCGAGAAACATACACTCGGTTAGTAGTTAATCAAAATAAAGAGAAACAGTAATGAATAAATTTATTGATATAGGACCTTCTTATTTCAATACCACCTTTTCCTTGATAATGGTCCATCCATTACGAGATGTATTTTTACAGCCTTTATATAAACAAAAATCTCCTTCAAATGACACCCTTTAATTGAGTACCTACTCGAATACCGAAACACGAGACGCACCAATTTTGTTATTATCATCAAAAAAGAAATAACTCAATCTGTGTAAATAGCATTTCAATTTTTCGGAGGCAAATAAAAAAGTTCTATCTCTTTTTTACTTAATTATAGAATCGCCCGCGGAAAAAAATGCGTACTTAATTGAACAATTTTCGAGTTTCAAACTTAGACGCTGCCGGTGTAGCGGGGTATATTTTTTAAATTACGACGCCTGGTAATTAATGAAGTTGTTATAATCGCCAAAGTTCGAGGTCTCCTACTTTTAAATAGCGGAACTTTCCGAAAAATTGTACGAAATAGAATCGCCAATCTGCTCGCCAGTTCATAATGGATGATCAATAATCCTGCAACGAAAGAGTGATGAATTATTTAATATTTAATTCCACGAAATAGCGATTAATATTACTGTTATAAAACCTCTTTGGTAAACTTTTTTATTTTTAATGTCATGTATTTTATTTTGAATTTGGAACGTTCTATTCGATGTTCTGTAATGAAATAATCACATTAGGGTATTTCAATAAATACGATATTTATTTTTATTACATAAAGTAAATGCACAGTGAAGACTTTTTCTAAATTCTCTACCGCTATGTCTTAAAGTCACTATTCTCATATTATACATCATTATTAATAAACACAACAAATCGTTATCGTTTAATATTAGGGCCCTGGAATCTTACCACAATATATTTATTATATAAATCCGAACCATTAAATTAATATTGTAATCAATATGTACGTACATATTGATTACATAATTAATATAACAGTATTGATTACAACAAATTTAAAATTCGATCATAATTGACAGAGCTATCGCATTCGGACTTATTTATTTTGTATCGAATTATGTGCCTTCGAAAAAGTCAATCGAGTGTTCGAGAATTGAATAATAAATTAGTCGAATTGAGTATCTTTTTTATAAAATCGGTTAAAAATGCATAAAGAAAATTAGTATCACATATTCTACTCACGCATTCAAAGTGCGTATTATTGGAACAAATATTTGGAAAACATTACCTCAAATGTTACAAAGCTGAGATAAAATAAATTGGTTTATAGGCTTGGGAAGACACTCTAAATGGTCGTCTCTGGCTTTTGTCATTTGATCAAAATGAGTATCATTAAAATAATTTAAGCTTAGATTGAACTTACATAACGTAACATGGATTTAGACCAATCGAGTGAATCGTCTTCGTGCCTTGCTGAATAAGACATTTGTCCTTACTGACTAATTGATCTATTAACGCCCACTATAAACAAATAGAGCTAGAATTAGAGCTGTTGGACGTAGATGCCTTTTACGACATGTATATACATTGACTTAGGATATGAATATTACAGTACATACTCGTAGAAGGTAGTCCTTCGGTATGTCAACGCATGAGTGATATGATGAATATCACATGATAACGTCATGTCTATGCTACCATTTATGTATGTATCATTATATAATAATATTATAATCTCAGGACAATTCACACAACGCCATCTATTCCAAGTTAAGCTACCTAAAGCTTGTGTTATGGATACTAGATAACTGATAATTTTTTTCGTATATACATACATATTATATATAGAAAACATCCAGAATGACACAAACAATCATAATCATAAATACAAATGTTTGCGCCGTGCGAGGAATCGAACCCGCGACCATCGGAAATAAGGCGGTGAGCAATATCGCTAGACCACCGAAGCCGTCAAATTATAATTATGTATCATACATAAACGGTACCATGACCGTCGCTTATACGACGGTATATCACTATCACTTACCATCAGCTTACTTGACCTTCAAGTTACAAAAAACACTTATATTTTTTATCTCAACGACATTTTATTAATATAAATTATTTTAATAGTAGTATATAATAAAATCGAAACTATAAGTCTATGTGTAACTTTGTCAAGACAATACTTATGAATGAAATTCGGCGTAAAATATATTATATAACAAAGACATAGAATATCTTTTTTGTTCATCAAAAAAGAAAACATCAAGGCACGGTTAATTAAGAGGATAGAAGTTTCAGACAAAGTCACGGTTAACAGTTAGTAGGAAATAAACGACGTAATTTTAAACGAGACTCAAGAATATAACTGTTTAATTGTACCTCGTTACATTACTAGATTGTAAAACTTTGTAATGGAAGTCTGAAAGTAATTATTAAAAGTTAATGGATCATATTAACTGTACAAATCGAAATGCTAAATTACTTTAATTTAAAAACCTCTGGGAAACATTTGCCAACTACATTCAGCCCATCTATTTGTTTCGTCTTGAACAATCGTGAATTCTCTTTTAAAACCTTAGTTTTATTTTTATTTTCAGAGGCGATCTAACGATGGTAATATAATAGTAACAATAACGACTTTTATACAGCGCCTTGTATCATTTCATTGATAAATTAATTAACAACAGCAGATCGATTCAATTTTATTCATTACTAGCTGTAGCTGTACCTGCGACTTTATCCGCGTGGAATTTTACATTACTTTATTTTTATAAAATAAAAGTAGCCTAAGTTACTCCTTATTACATCAGCTACCTGCCAAAAATGTCCCATCAAAATCGGTCCAGCCATTTCAGAGATTCAGCCGGCACAAACAGACAGACAGACAGATAAAAATTGTAAAAAATGTTATTTTGGTGTAGGAACCTTATTTATATTCATATGCATGTAGTAAAAGACGGCTATTTCAATATTACAAACAGACACTCCAAATTTATTTATATGTATAGATGTATAGACTAGGTAACCCCGCAAAGCTTGGTTTGCCATATAAATAAAATCGTTGTATGTTTTTTTTTATTTGTTTTTTATAATGTAAACATTATAATAAACAAAAAAATGTTGTTTATATTAACCAGAAACAAAACCTTATTCTACAGAATAAAGCAAAAGTACACAAGGAGCCGTGTCTTCGAAATGAAAAGCGTGATTATTGTTCAGTAGTTTTATACGCGAGTAAATGTGCGAACAATATTGTACGAGTATAGTTGGAGATGAAATTCATTGTACTTCATACAGTACACTTACAGATATAAATATATATGTAAAAATATATAGAAACGATCTTTTTTTTATATATATCTCAAGACAATTATGCACATGAGAATATAAAATGTAATAATAATAACATCCCTAAACAATTCACACAACGTCATCTAGTCCCATGGTAAGCAGAGCTTGTGTAGTATAATTGGAGATGAAATTCATTGTACATCATACAATACATTATAGATATAAATGTATATGTAAAAATATATAGAAACGATCTTTTTTATATATATCTCAAGACAATTATGCACATGAGAATATAAAATGTAATAATAATAACATCCCTAAACAATTCACACAACGTCATCTAGTCCCATGGTAAGCAGAGCTTGTGTTATGGGTATTACACATCTGCTGTAAATATATTGATTTTTTTGTAAATACATACCTACATAATGTACATAAAAAACATATACACAACAGATACAAACAATCATACATATGAATACACGTGTTTGTACCATGCGAGGAATCGAACCCGCGACAATCGGAAGTAAAGCAGTGTGTTAAACCACTAAACCATGGAGGCCTTCATGCAATACGAAAAACCGAGGCCATAATACGATATGAAAATG
Organism: Achroia grisella; assembly: GCF_030625045.1. Lineage (NCBI taxonomy): Eukaryota > Metazoa > Arthropoda > Insecta > Lepidoptera > Pyralidae > Achroia > Achroia grisella. Next base: position 126,992 of record NW_026712745.1, read on the forward strand.
TAGAATGAAAAATGTAGTCCTACATTATTCATTGAACAAAATAGCAGCATTAGAGTAAAATTGTCTTGTAACTTTATGGCCGCACAACAAAATGCTGACTTCATATTTATAGAGATAAAATATAAAAGTCTAGACTTACCGCTAAAAATGTTGATCGATCAAAGGGCAGAAGATGAACCTGAAAACAATAGCCGACATTATTATCTATGATCGCTGAGCCTTACAAGATTAAATGTATAGAACATATTATACAGTTCACGTAGATATAGTGAATGTTATAGTTCACATTTATAGATAAAAATAAACATATAGGTAAAATAGCTGCCCCACGCAATTTTATCTGCATCACACTTACTTAACATTTATCATTATATTTCGCCCAATTTACATAGTATCTTTTTAAATTATAGCCTATATATTATTTTGATATATAACCTATATTAGACCAAAGTTTCATTAAAATCCGTTCAGTAGTTTTTGCGTGAAAGAGTAACAAACATCCATCTATACTCACAAATTTCGAGTTTATAATAATAATAATATGATGTGGACTATAACATGTTAAAGTTACAAAAATAATGTGCATGTATATAAATAGCGGCTATGCCTATAAGACGACTCTTATTACACCCCTCTCCAGATTATTTTTTGAAATAATAGTTAGCATATGTTAGTCCTGCTGATACATCTAAACATGTATACAAAAGAGCTCCCTTTATTTATTTATTTGCAGAATACAATGTTACAAGTAGGTCTTACAATATGAATATTCATTCTATGTATTCAGCCTGCTAACAAGTTCCTTTCTTCAATTCAACCTTCCTTTTAAGTTTATACAAAACTATAATATATTAAGATCAAAACCATCTTCCTCAGTGTATTAACTCGACCTTGTATTAATACACGGTAATAACAGAAAACATATCTTATTTTACTAACGCAAAAAAAATTGTTATACTGTTACAAAAGTTATTAATGCGAATAAAAAATACTTAGAGAAGAATTAAGGCATAAAATTTTGATGCTGACGAAATAGCGTCCAAGAGCTATTTAATACAAACAATACTGTAATATAACACAGTATCTGGAAGTATTGATAGGAATCTGGGATCTTCTATTTCATTTTATACCAGCCTTTAACTCAGAGCACTCTAGGGATGGTTACGTAATCCCACAGATATCTGACAGTAACGGTTTTTATGCAAAACAACTACAATCTGATCTTCACAACTCATAAATAATACAGACCGTTATTAATTTAATCCCCACCTAGGTCGTAACGACCAAATGCTACCAATTATTTGAATATATACAAATTATACTGATTCCAAAAAAGGTGCCGTCCATAAATTACGTAACACCAATTTTAGTAAATTTTTTTTTTGTCATTTTAGAGGACTCACATGTCCTGTCTCCTATCCAGTGATTTACAAACAATACACTAAAGTGCTGCCTTTTTTGCATATGAACGATTGCATGATTACTATGTTATCATATGTTATTTGTACTATATTGTATATTGTCAACTGAGCAATGTAATTATGTGCAAGCAATTACCTTTTCTTTATTTTACTTTGCCTTGTGTATATCTTTAACGCAAATTAAACTTCGAAAAATCTTCAACTCACAAACATGTCGCTATTTCTTTACTAAGTGCAAACGAAACGTGGAATTTCCCACTTGAAACCTTTAAGTATTGTTGTTAAGTCACGTACGGGCCGTTGACCCGAAGATTATTGCTTTCCTCGAGGCTCTCTCTTCAGGGTTCTGTTGACTACAGAACTTAAAATGAAATCTGGAACTTATTACTTCAGTATGCTAGTTCGATGAATAACGGTAAGAATACATCAACACTGCACAGATAATAAAGACTAAGACGCCGCATATTGCTGTCTTTCTGCGTCTTGTACTCAATTCACCTATTCCATATGTTTCAAATATAACTGATTGGATAATATATGATTTATTGTTTTTGGTGAATTGTTTTCGGTGGTGCTTTTTTGCCACCCTCACACTCGTTAGGTCGCTGATTCAGGATTTCCAAATACACCAATACAATACAATACAATTGCCATTGCTGATAATCGAATCATTTTTGTATACTCGTATAAAGTAAATAAAATTATCCCTAAACCATTGGGGTGACCCAAAGTTAAAAAAACATCCACTAATTAACACCAATTTTATATTACCTCCGTTGGTTCTCACAATCGATTCAGCCATTTCAGTTGTACGCGTACACCAGAGGATAGGATTTCATCAAGTCCCTAAGTTTAAGTAGAGTAGTAAGATTTTACTAGATTTTTTTTAATGTGTCATGTGATATTGTACAAGTATAGTGCCGCGAAAGTATATATTCTTTAACTGCAGATGAATTAAACACTGATCTGTACATGGAAGATAAATGAGAAAACTATTGTTGGGGGACTATACCAAAGTAATATAACGCAAAGCAATGATTATTAGTATTTTTGCCTATTTTTGGGCTTGGGCGCACTAAAAAAATAATTACTTGTAATAAAAACATTTGTGACACCCATATGTATACATATTACATATAAGTACTTACGCCCGCGCCGTGAGACTCATCTAAGCGTACAGCGCATGCGCGTCGTGTGGTAACCACACCGACCAACCAATAGAGCGCGCCTCTCGTGCTTCCAGAAAGTTCGCGACTTATGGACGGTATAGTAGTAAAGCAATGAGTGTTCCAGTGACATCATTCAAATTCAAATTTTCAAATTCAAATTCCAAATTCAAAAATCTTTATTCATGTAGGTCTATTACAGACTCTTATGATATGTCAAATCTACTATAATATTTTCTCGTTAAGTTTTATTGTAATATACACAATTTCGTACTAAGTAACGTGTTCCCCCATTACACATTTCTACAATAGTAATGAAAAACCTAGACCGACCCTGTTCACTTCATCTAGGATTGAAGTTTTAAGCTATTTAGCTTAATTAATATTCCTTCTTTTGAAACCGAATTTCATTTCATTATAGATATAAATTAACTGATCCGGCAAACCTTGTTTTGCTTTATAAATTAACTAGCTGTACCCGCGACTTCGTCCGTGTGGAATAGTGACCTTTATCAAATAAATAATAAATATTTAATAATGTAACTCGAAAAATCCAAAGAAAAAAGTTTCATAAAACTAGTACGTTTTGAAAATGACGAATTTTTTCATCATCTTCAACTTTCATCTTATATTTCATTTTACCCTCTTAATTTACATACTTAGAATGTCATATTTATTTATATTTAGTCAGCAGCCTAAAAAATATTTTTAATTAAGTTATAAGATTATAAATTAAAGCTTTAGCTTACAAGATCTGACTTTAAAAATGACGATATTTTCATATAGCCTTTCATTTCCCCTTTCAACCCTTTTTCGCATTAAAAAGTAGCCTTTCTCACGGTCTACATTAACTGTGTACCAAATTTCAATTAAATAAGTTCAGTAGTTTTGGCGTGAAAGCGAGACAAACAGACAGAGTTACTTTAGCATTTATAATATTTGTAAGAATATCGCTATTAAAAATAGGGGTTGGTGAAAGACGGGCCAAAATTTAGGCGTGTATGTAACATTATAAATAAATAAAAAATTGTCCATAATACAAAAAAAAAAAATTCAGGTTAGGCCACCCCTATGACTTAGGGGTATAAAAAATAGATAACAACCCTACCTTAGACCTAGCAAGTATACATATCAAATTTCATCAAAATGTGGGAGAAATATGGCAACTAACACTGTGATACGAAATTTATATATAAGATATAGCGGAATTCTCATTAGGGAAAAGAGGGGTACATCGTAGAATACAGGAGGTATAGGTATACCAGTAAATTCATTGTAGCTAAAACCAGTCTCTTACACATAACGATTGAAATAAAAATCATATAGCCCGATTTTGATACGTACGAGTATAAACGTATCAAAATCGGGCTATACGTATAGCACAGACGCGTTACAACATATCTTCGTCGAGAAAAGAATAGGCATGGAATGTAGATTAACTATAACATAATATATACATTGGCACATAAGCCATATCTGCAGGGTGTCGGCTAACGATATTATACCTACACATTTACATTGAATCTTGAATCGTCCCTAATGAGGTACACGATACAGTTACCTACATATCTATTATATACCTATCTTTGCAAAACAGATGTCATGTAGACTGAATTGACTGCCATCTATTTTCGTGCTTTGTTACTAAGCACCCACTAGTAATCCGAACTGCTTCAGATCTAGAGACATCTAGCGGCTACGGCGGCGAAATAAAATAGCCCGAAGAATAGCCCGAGTTAGGAAGGAACCATTTTCTTGTATGGGATGGGGTATCTGTATGTAATATTATGTTATCTGTGGTATGTACCAAATTTCATCCTCATGAGCTTTAAGCTCAAACTTTTAATTAAACTACACTCTTGCCTACTCTAGCGATCCCAAAAATTTACCTGTCCTGAATCTACGTATAGTCGAACTACATAATATAATTAAATTTTCTGCTAATAATTTTAATTAAAAATAATATCACAGGATAATTCACCCAGTACCGTGCAGTCTCAGGCTAAACAGAGCTTGTGTTATGAAATACATTATATTTTTTTATAAATATTATGTATATAAATACATACATAATATATAGTTACACAGAAAATACCCAGACCGATACAAATCATCTTCATCAATACAAAAAAATGGAAATCAAACCCATGATCTTTGGAAGTAAGGCGATGTGCTCAATTACTATACCACCAATAATTGGGATAAGCATTAAAGTACTTAAAAATTAAAGCACTTTTACTGGAAAGTAAAAAGGGATTACATAATTCCTATCGCTTATCGAGATTTTACGTTTCAACACCAAAACACTTCTAAGATAAATGATTGTATCAAACAAAGCATGAGATATACGAGATTCATCTTAGAAACTTATTGCTTTAGGGTGAGTATTGATCGAGAGTGTTATGATATAATGTAACAGATCATATAGATGCCAGGCTCCCAATCTTTTATCCTCGTAGAGTATTAGATTCGTATCAATGACCAGATAAGTTTCAGTATTTGAATCCGTCCATAAAAAAATTTATAAATATGAAAGAGTGTCTGTCAGTTTGTTTCTTACTTTCACAATTAAAAGACAAAATGTATCTTACTGAATAGACAGGAAGATAGATTGTACATTGAGAACGAATATATATAACTAGCTAACCGCCCCGGCTTCGCACGGTAATGCACATGTAATATATATATAAACCTTCCTCTATTCACTGCTAAACTTCATTAAAATCCGTTGCGTCATTTAACAGATATAAACAAACATACAGAGGAACTGACTTCATTGTGTACTATTTATATATATTCAATAGTGGTTGAAACTTTAACTTAACAGATGATGTTAAGGGAAACGCCAGGTATTGTATAAACATTTGTATAATCATGATTTTTATTTGTTTTGTATGTAATATCTCATTGTACAATAAAAATCAATAAAAAGGATACAATGAGCTTATGAAATAAATTTGTACAATGGTATAAGAGGGATTTCTTCCAGTCAACCTTTGAATGACTGAGAGGAATTGTAGAGTGGTGGAAACAAAGGTACAATAAATAATACGCATCGTATAATATAATATATTTTTAAGACCTATTTACCTATGTTAGGTAAAATTATAGGTTTGTCTTTCCCACCACTGCCTATCAACCGCTTTCTGTTCTCACCTAATAGTTAGCTAGTAAAGGCCATTCTTTATAATGCCATCATTAAGCTCGCCAAATTTACATTTACAAATTACAATAAAAATTTTAGTCTGAATTCTTTCGCAAACTGTCATAACATAAACAATATTATACCGACTTGTAATTTATACAATACATTACCTAACCGAGTTAGATTTTTTCGTGTATTCGGGAAACTAGCGATATTTAGCCAATTACTTATCTATACAAGCAACCTTAATTTCGTAGAATGTAAGTAGAGGTCTATTCAAATGGTATATACAGGTAAAACATAAGATTATAGATATATCGACCTTACCTAATATATACTCATTCATTACCTAAGTGTAGATGAAAATTTCTTCAACATTTTTTTACCACGGCCAGCGAGTTTTAGAGTAAAACACTATCCGATACTAATTGCAAAAGATATTGTAATACCTCAACTATTTCATTATTCAAATTTAAAAGCATGAGGTATTTAATTCAGACTTATATTTCAAAACAGATTTCATAAAACGCTCACTGTATTCAACAACTATAATAAAGTTGAATATTGCGGAGTTGTTACCTTTTAATAAATTTAAAACTTCTGTTAGAACAGACTTGTTGAGCATAGTTTATTACTCACTAAACGATTACTTATGTTATAAATATTAAAATGCATGTATTTTGTGGAGATTTGTAGGATAGTGATATTTAGAAATGTAACGACATAATATTATTTTGAATTAATTATGACTTCATTTTCAATATTTGCATACCCGTACGGGGTGCTGTATGTCATGTACTTCTATTATTTATTGAGATCCAAAACTATCACCACGTAACAAGCAAATAAATAAATTATACCAACCATATTATTATAATTATATTATATTCAAAATAATAATAAAAGTGTTCATAAATAAAAATGTGTGTTTTGCATTTGTTGTTCATGTACGAAATTTTAAATATCTCGTTAGACATAGTCATCCAAATTAGTAAATAATGTTAAAAGTTTAAAAAGAAATAACAGTTGAGTTTCTTGCTGACTCTTCTCAACTGAAACTGTAGCCAGAAAAGGACGTTAGGTACAAAACCATTAAAAAAAGACTTGCATCTCCTACTAGAATGTAATTATTATTTAATTTCTGAATAGTCAAGTAACGGCTGCAGTAGATAGGTGGTATTATTCATTATATTTCATTTGTTATTCGATACTCTCTCTATACATGGAGTAGATTCGTAGAAATTCCAGCATGCATAAACACCCTTTGATACGTGTTAAAGAACGAATAACATGAATTGTAAATACAAAAACGCTTGAATAATTTAAATAAATAAGAGTTCAGTATTAACAAAATATTCGTGGTGTAATGAAATGAAAACCTTACTTGAAACTCGAGCTAGTTAGTCCTTTCTAATACGATTTCCAACTGACTTCACAAATTAGTGAGTTTAATTATTTTTTTATAGTATGGGTATGTGTGGGTTAAAGGACATATTTTTCTTGTTTTTAATTGAGTTTCTTGCTAATGATCTGAACTGGATGGTAGGGAAAAATATTAATACAAAAAAAATTACGTTCATAAGCGTCTAAAATGCAACATGAATAAACTACTTTTGATTTGATTTGATTTTTCTCACATTACAAGATTTATTAGAGTATTTTGTTACGGTGGAAGAACATAAATTGACTTTTAATATTTTAAAGATTTTAATTTTACAATCATCTTTGAATAAATAAAATTCTTCTGTAACTATATGTTTAATAGATATTTGTAAAATGGTGCCCAATTCGTCCATCATGGCATATACATCAATCATTCATTTTGTTACCTTCTAAATATACTAAAATACAATCTATATCTTGTACTTATACTTTAAACCAGAATACAAAAAATTGAAAAAATATTACGTGCCTTTGAGCGAATAATACTTCGTGAATTTCTTTGAAAAAAAAGCAAGTAGTGCTTTCTTGAGTATACTCAAAGTGAGGCTTACGAGCATAGATCAATGAATTTCTCGTGTAGTACCAGACTTGACAAAGTCTGTTTAGGAGCGAAGTGCTTCGTCATCTATACAATGGCTGTGACAGTAAAATTATAATTAAAAATGAATATAATTAAAACATAACTTAAAATTATACCTGTATCTTAGTAAAAGGGTGAGATAAGGCAGAAGTAGTAGTAGTAGTAGTAGTTAGTAAGAAATTACAAGATACAATGGTATGATGCCTTAGTTCTCCGGAATTGCAAATTATTTATTTACTTCAGGCTAGTAATGCCCTTATTCTAAATACTTTATAGACTATAGGTACATATAAAATAATAATATAAATATGGCTATAATATAAAAATGAGCGGTTTTACGGGAGTGATATCTTGATATTTATGGTTTCTGTAGGCTACGGATAACATTTACAACTATTCTATTAACTTACTATCCTAAAAAAATTCCTTGCAGTAGCGGAGTAAAGAATTATATCAGAGACGATTCTTGTAATTTCCTAGCCGACTTCAAGCTAAGCTGCCATTAAACCATTATGATGGATCAAGCGAGTCGGTGAGATTAATGATCAGACGGCACAACGGAGACGATGCTTCTATAAGCTTCTTTCATACCTACATGTAAGTAATGCATGCATACTCGTCAAAATCGAAATAATGTACTCATATAGGACATTTTCTGCTACTACATTTTTACCATTTAGTTTTTATTATATTGGTCCGAATATTTTGATAGAATTCAAAGCGTCTACTATTTTTTTCTACGCAAATATCACGCTCATATATATTTGTAGATTTTATTAACTTTCAAAATAGTACAAGTCGTTCAAGTTAATCTTCGTCTTTAAATTCATTATTCCCGAAAATACGCTGTGATTAGTCCAGACCACACACATATTTCTTAGTTTCAACATAAATTTCTATTTTTCACTTAACAATAAGGAATCATCAGTAAATAAAACACATGTAAAATATGTACACAATCAATAGTCACTCCAGTTTCTATGATACCGGCCTGCGAGCCTAGTGTAAAATAAGAAAAAAACATTTATAATTATATTTAGTTAAATCAATAAATAACAATAATCTGTCTCTTGGTTAAGACAGTTAGAAAGTTAAGTGATTTCAAGAATAAAAGAATATAGTGTAGAATAGTCAGCCTTCGCGTATATTCGTTTTTTTATTTCACGTACAGAGTTCACCTGTTATAACATAAGCAGCCCTCAAGCAATTCTAGCACACAAAATATTTTCTGAGCATATTCCATAAGGAATTTTACTTTCTTTTTGCATTTTTCTTTATCCACATCACAAGTGAGGGATAATAAGATAAACATGAATGCAGTACAGTATCTATATTATTATTTTAAAGACATTTTTTTGTATGTTAAAAAAATGATAAACTCAAAAATACGGGACCGATTTCAAAAATTCTCTCACGGACAGGAGGTACCTACATACTCATAAACAGCACTGCGGAATCCAACTAGTATGAAATAAATATTTTAAAGCTGAAACGACATGTATTGTAGAAATAAATGTTCGCAAACATTTCTGTATGTGTATTCAATGCAGAAACTTTTCTAACTCTGCCCGTATCCTGGTAATATGTATAACTTATACTTCCATATGCAGATAATACAATGGATGTCAATTTTAAACTTGTACGGTCAAAAGTTGAAAAGAACTCTTGAAGTGAGACTACTATGTCCGAAAAGGGACTTTTGAAGTCGTCTGCATGAACAGACGTCTACAGGATTCATCGTAAGACTTATAACAAGGCCACAAGCCAGGTATTTTAATTTTACTACAGACTTCCACTTTCTTGATCAGAGTATATATATAGTCTGAGATAATCCAAGCTAAACACTTTTAAATAAATTAATTTACCATAAAAAAATATATAAAAGAGCCGATTTAAATAGGTTTCAATTTAAAATATGTTTAATATATGTATCTATCTTCACACGTTATTAAAAACAACATATATATACACGCTACTTCGTCTGCGTGGAATTTAACTTTAATTTTCCAAAATAAAATAACTTTAGTTACTCCTTATTACATCAGATACCTGCTAAAAAAGTCCCATCAAAATCGATTCAACTTTCTGTTATTTTGGTACATTTACCGTATTTATATTCATATGCATATAGTAAAAAACGGTTATTTCAATATTACAAACAGACACTCTAATTTTATTCATGTGTATAGATTACGACTAATTGGTTCTACTCTATATCATTCTATACTACAGAGTTTTCCTTACGGGACAGGTAGAGATAATTAGTGTAGCTTTAAACCCTCTTTGTGAAATTAACAACAAGTATTATGTACTTTCAGCTATTGCGAACTGATCTCAATGTAATGACATATAAAAAATAAAATATAAATTATAATTAATAATGTGTTAAATTTCGCAAATAAAAAGGTGATGATACTCAAAGCATTCAAATTATAAAATACCGCTTGGTCTTTTTTAATGGAATTGTGCTAACGGTATACGATGGTATAGCACCTATAGGTCAACAAGATGAACATGCGGTTCATCTTGTGAACACCCTTCCCCCCTCACTCAATTCGCATGGTAATCAACTATTACTTACAATTCCGAAATTCATTTAAAAAATCAAAGACATCACTAATACATGCTGCTTTTGTGTTATAAACAATGCTATATCGTAGAAGCGTGTGGGGTTACGAGGTTATATAATCAAATACCTTCATTGCTCCGATAGTCTTCATTGCTGTTCAGACTTCTTAGGGTATATTCACACACCAAGTACATTCTTTTTTAACGTATGTTCCTTTTTCCCTCACCAATTCATAGTTCACATGATTCTTATTATTATAAAGTAATAACTGCACACGCGCCCCGTGCCACAAAGTTAGGTTTACATCAGTCAATTTATGGGAACGGGGGTATATAGAGTATATAATAATATATAATAACACATAGTATAATGGTCCTCGGTCCTAAATAAAAAATATTATATTTTTCATAAAAAAAATATATGAACTACTTCTAATATTGAACAGTATTGTATAAACTAAAATTTGAATTTCGAACAAAAGCATTATGATTATTAAACCGTCAGAAACATCATTTTTCTCAAAATTTCAACAGACTCGTCAAAAGTCCACCATTGATTATGTTTCACTGTCTACCTGTAGATAAATCTACAGAAGTTTTTTCATTTATAAGAAGTACAGCTGACAGCGAAAGTCGAAACTTTTCCGATTGCGTTATACAAGATGAAATGAAATTCTCTCCTTAAGTTCTGATATAACTTTAATTTGATTCCACTGCTTGAGTCAATAGCAATACACAGTTGTAAAAATATTATTACATTTATTTATTCGCAAAGACTGTTATGGAGCCTAGACAACGCTATTATCGATATTTATCTATCTTCATAATCGATATTATTCATTAAAAAACGTAGTGATTACTTGCTCAATGTATACATGAATCTGTACTCTCTATGGAGCACATTCGAAATTTGAATAATTAGTTTAAAATTTACATATTAAAAATGTCGAAGATTAGGCTGTATGGCCTTGTACCTTTGCGTATCCACTTATGGAGACTACTTTTTTTACAAATGACAATAATCTGTACTTCTACTACGAAGATATGTTTTTAATATATACAGATTTAGATATGACTGTCATTACTAAAAAAATGTTACTAAAAGATTTTATTAAAATGGTTGTCGCGTACCAAGCAGTAACAAAACGCAATACAAAGGGAGCGTTCTGATTGGACCGCACACCCATCCAATATAAATACGCAAAGTAACAAACAGACTTCAAATATCAACCGATCGATCTAACGTATAATTTGTTCACTCCACCAAATTTGTAATTAATAGTATATTTACCATTAAATTTAAGGTAGTAAGCAAATTCTATCATTTTCAACAACCCTGTAATCTGCTGAAGCCTTCAAACCTACCATCTATCATTCGAGCCGTAACATCATCTACCATCTGAGCATTCGAGCCGCATTATCACGTATCAATGGTTTACTGCTGGACATAGGTCTCCCGCAAAGATCTCCACGACGATCGGTCCTGCGCTGCTCGCATCCAATGCCTTCCAGCGATCGTGACCAGATCGTCGGTTCACCTTGCTGGAGGCCTTCCCACGCTGCGGATCTCCTCATTTCTGATTCAATCACGCAGAGTAACTCCGAGCATAGCCCTCTCCATTGCCCTCTGAGTGACTCTGAGCTTGTTCATGGGGCCCATAGTTAGCGACCACGTCTCTGTGCCGTCGCACCCCCTGCCCCGCCGTTTCCATGACCGCTACCATGGTTAAGACTAGCGGGGCCGCCGGGGACTGGGGGCCGGGGCCTTGGGTGTAAATCCATTTGGGGGGATATTGCCATAATCGCCACGCTTGGCATGCGGGTTGGCGATCGCAGTGTGATGGTATTTACTCAGTAGAATGCTGCTGCCCGTCCACTGGTCGATGAATCCCTTAGTCGCCTTTTACGACACCCAAGGGAAGAGAGGGGGTGGTGCTATTCTTACGGCGACACCACACGCACGATTGTATATGGTGATTTATAATAGATATTCAAAAAGTGCTAGTCTGAATTCTAAATTCTTTCACCTATAATATCTACATTATCTGGTTGACTAGGTTACTAATGAACCCGACTCATTTTGGCTCATGAGCATATGATCCAATAGTAGCAAAGTATTACCACAAGCTGAACTAATGATTACAATAATCAGTTGGACGCAAATGGTGTGGAAAGATCATTCAATCTGAGTCTGACATATGGGCCCGATGGAATAGTGCTAAACATATCCGATGATGCTTTTGACGATGATATATATTTGTGAATTTCATTTGTCTGCGCTAACGGTATACGCTAGCAGGGCATCAGTGGACGATAATAAGATGAGTATGAGGTCAGATCAGTTAAGCCCTCATGGCAAACTCACCAGAAATTTATTAGGATGTTTTTCAGGAAGAATCGCGTGAACCTTATATGATATTGCTAGCAATGTGTTATTGGTCCATAACTGTTCACATTACTAAGAATCTCCTTCACCCAATGAGTACAAGAGCAAGTAGCATCATAGAATATAAGTAATCTTACCAATATTATAAACGCTAAAGTTTGTGAGTATAGATGAATGGATGTTTGTTTTCTTTTCTCTCTTAATCTTTCACGCAAAAACTACAGAATGTATTTTAATGAAGTTTTACAATAATATAGCTTATACATCAAAATAACACATGCTCATCCTAACATTCTCCACTGGTGCCCTGCCAGCGTAAACCGTTAATACAGACGAGTGCACCATTCCATTATGATACATAAAAAAAGCAAAAGGTTAAATAGATATTATGTAAATTGGGCGAAATATGTATAATGATAAATGTCAAGTATGTTTGATGCAGACGAAGTTGCACGGGTCAGCTACTAATGGCGGGTCTATAATACTGATAGTGGAAAATACGTTCAGCCAGCCATATAGGAAAATGTGCTCCTATTGAGATTCAGTATGGGATAGCAACAACCGGATGCGGATTAATTAGGTTTGTTAGCGGTTGGCTTTTGACGGCTTGTTACCGTCCTCAGAGAGTTGCGGCAGCTTTAAATTGGCAACCAAAGTTTTGGTGTCAGCTACATTCGAACTTGCAACTACTAAACCTGTTTTCTGTTTAAGTTTTCTAACTCTTGAGTCAGAAAGAGTAGATATGATGGTAAAGAATAAATGAAGTTTGTCTTCATTTATGATTTATAGGCAAAAGGTAGACTAAGATGAAATCTACCTATATTAACCAAAATCTAAAACTTTGTTTATCAATTATATATACTTATTTTGATTTTACTTTACAGTGAAGGCACCATATAATTTGTCTGAGATGCCTTAACAGTATGTAGGCTTGCCCGCTGCTAAGTTGGATAGATATTATACGGTAGAAAAAATAATAATCCTATGAAGCTACTAGACCTAAATTGTTACATATATCAATATTTTTTACTTTTGAAAGCATTTTTTATTAATAAAATTGGATATCCCATCTTTATTTGTCAGAGTGTTATATTTAATAACAAAAAGTCTTTATATTAGTTTCAAACCACGTCCAAAAAATACAGATACATTGATATAATATTACTACATGTATTGTTGCCATTATGTTTGTGAGGAGAAATAAATAAATCATATTATTATTATTATTATATAGAGATAGATAGATAGACAGTATAATTTTAATAAATAAATATCGTATTAGTACACTCTCTTACTTCCGACAGTCGCGGGTTCGACCCCACACAACAATACAATTATTTGTATTTATTATTGCATTGTATATTTTTATACATAAATTACGTATAATTACAAAAGAAACTTTATCTATTATCTAATAATATCTAGTATCTACTCATAATACAAGCTTTCCTTAGTTTAGGACTACACTTTAAGAACTTACACTTACATACTTAAAAGTAAAATATATAAGCTGTTTTTAAAGTCCATTACAAAAAAGAATAAATTACCGAAGCTGTGGGATAAAATATAGATCATGAACTGGCTGAATTATCCTCTATAAGTCATTCTTACATAAAAAGAACTCAATATCGTAACTTAAATGAAGATAAAAAATCCTAATGCCCAGCAAAATCCTCAGAACTGCCCCCTATATATCATAGCAATATCATCGAACACAAAGCCTACATATTGTAGCAGTTTACTTTGTAGATAGCCAGTATTTTCAGATAATCCATCTTTGATTCACTTTAATATAAAACTATTTGGAAGTCTATGTAAAAGTAGATGGCTGTTTGAGATATTAAATATTGTTATTTGCATTTTCGTACACATATATAGATTTAAATACAAGAAGGATTATATATGTGTGTGTGTGTATAACATATATGAAAATTAAACTTATGCATAAACAATTAAAAATATCTAAACTTAACACTTTAAATTATTACAGAAAATAAAATAAAAAACACCATTTCTGTATGTAATAATAATAATTGTACGAAAATTGTAATCTGATGAGCATAACTTTCAAGTTTAGCGCAAACTTAAAATTTCATCCGATAAGTAGCATAATAAGAAAAAAGAAAGAGAATTTATTTATGTATGAAACTTGTACTTTTTGAATTTATATTATGTTCATTTTATGTTAATTATTATTAATTTTCTACAAATTTAATGATGATGCAATTATCATATGATTGATGACGATATGATTATGTAATATATCTCATTCTCAATATCTTTCATTCCATTCATGCGTTTTTTCCTCTACCCGAAGCTTCTCTGAAAGAGATCGCTTAAACGATAATACCGGCTAAACGGCCGGTAATGAATAAAAAAATCATACTTTTAATAGCTAGACAGTAATTAAATTAGTTTTGTGAATTACTGGCGGTCTGATCCGACTTCAACCGAAGAACATAGATATAATAATATAATATGTTTTATTATACGATATATGTGAAATCTTCGATCAAAAATATCAATATGACTGATGAATGATTGAGAAAGCGGAAGGAAACCGGAATGGTCATGGTAGTATCGGCATAGGTGTACCATTGCTATAAAGTATGAAAATACATTTATTATGCAATACTAATAATTTTTGTTAAAATATAAATTTAATATTGGATCTCTATGTTATGTTATGTGGTATAGAGTTAGAAATAAGTAAAGTAATATACTGCAGTTAGCTATTTGAGTATTTATTACAATTTAGAAATTGTAAACCCAACTGCACTAATAATGTACGCTGGCGAATCCACCACCAATTAACCACAACGGTTTCCAGGGGAACCGCGTTGAAGTTACCCTGACAGTGATGGGGATAACAGACCCCAATACACTCCCTCTCCCTATGTCTGGCAGACAGGTACAACGCTGTACAAATAATATGAAAGGTATGTTTTATAAAGGTAAACAGATCCTTATTTGCTTTTGCTAAATCATGCGAAACAAATGTACTCTAGACCTTTCACAGAGAAAATCTTAGTTCCACTTAATGATTAGTAAAGAATGTATATATGTATAAGCATACTTACATACCTTATCACATATATATTCAATATTTTTAATTGCTAAATTGTATGATTAGGTTTTGTTAAATATTATATCCATACATTAATACCTTGTACCTACATTGTACCTACTTATAAACGAGTGGTGCTAGTAAGGGTTGGTCTACTCTGATAACTATGACTGATTACTTTTATTACTCAAGTAGCTATTATATTTATGTGCTTTAGTCTTACTTTACTTTAACATTATAACTTGCGATTTGGTAATGGTAAGTAATATTATATTATCTGAGGTAATGGCAAACAACATTGATTTAAAAGAACAACACGCAAGTTTTATGAGTCTGCTTTCCGAATGAGCGAAAAATATGACTATTTAAAAGTGCTTAAGTATATTCAGTTCATTTGAATAAAGATATTTGCATTACTATAATACAATTTTATTTTGTTCAATGTATGTTATGTATAGGCATCTTTTGGAGAGAGAGATAATTTTACGACGCTATGCTAATGTTGTGACATACTAGCGTTTCTCTTGAGTTCGTCTTCTTTTTTTGGAGAGCTTATGTCCTGTCAAAATCCAATTCATGTCAATTATCATTAATATGTCACTTTGTTATAAACATTACAAACGGATAAATACAAACACACTTTCAAATTTATAATATTAGTGGGGATTTCTCTTATTTTTCAGTACACTATTAGAGCAGTAAGAAAATTAGTGTTTTGGAAAATAGAAAATCTTATAACATAATAATTTCATAAATAAATCAATAAATTACTTTTTATATTATTAACTTACTATTAAAATTGAGATTAGTAAAATACTAATAAAAGTTTTTATATCTCAAATTGATGAAAAAGTTTACAGTTTTATTCGATCAAAACTTTTATCGACTCTATTCAAGCACGTAACTACACACACAGGTCTTTTATGTACAAAATAAAGATTACATCGACACATGTACATATTTCACAGTACTTTTATTATCTTGAGAAGCCAGCCATTGTAGTTGAATGACGACCTGAGACACTGTTGTCACGTAACTCGTATAAAATGTAGGAACGTGGTTTTTTTAGATACATATGTACGAGTGTGCTGAACGTTTTAATGTGCTGAAACTGCAATAAATATTATTTTGTTAGAAATTAATTATTAAATTACTCAAGAAAGGAAAAGAAAAATTTTTAAATAAAATATTGTGAAAATTACAACTACGATTCGGTATAATACAATTATTATTTATTATCGTTTATTAAAACTAGGCATAAAGACATATACCAAAGATCATAATGTTTAACGAAGGAATATTGCTCACTAATAACAAAATGTTGTGTTCACTTAATATATTTGTCGATGATTGTATATAATATTTATTTATTTTTTGTATGTAAACACCTATTTAAATACAGAACGTGGATATTTTTTAATACACACTTACTAGCTAATGCGTTTGCTAACATACCTGTATGAGAGAATAACTAAAAAGGTTGCATTCGGCAATAATCTTATATTCAATATATTATATAAAATAATCGCCTGTCTTATCAATAAAAATCAGAATAACTGCCTTGATATACTCTCATAATTATAATATTAGTACTAATCTACACAGACTTCTATTCTGATATACGAATACTATTAATAAAAACAGAGGTAAAAAGAATAAATCTTCAGGGCCATGAATGAGACTTGTTAAATGGAAGAAGGAAAGATATACAGCAGTTAACTGCGACTCCGTCTGATTATTTCGATAGACTATGTCTACAGACACACCTCTATCAAGCAGTATTCCAGATCTACCGTTACGTAAGATCACACATCCGTCTTTATAATATCAGTATGGATGTAAAATCCACCCCTTGAATTGATACTAAAATTCCTTTAGATACCTACCTCAAAATAGACGAAGCGTAAATATACAAAATAGAAGTATTAACAACTTGAACTTTCCTCTGAAGATTGATCTTTGAAGAATCTCCTCACATTTATATTTACAAAGAAACCATACACTGGAGAGACCGTTGAAACCGTAGTAGCGACGGAGCTTAATTCTATATAAAGAACGGAGTGTTATGATAAACTTCTAGAGCAATATCGATTTATACCTACGCTTAAACTTTCGATATTCGAAGAAGAACTTTATTCCTTTACTATGACGTCTCTATTTCATTTTCCACAAATCTCAAATGAAGTGGAATAATGATTACTGTAATTGCTACTATAGCTATATATGTGTTCTTTGATATATAAGACATGCATCGATTTTATATCATTCCTTATTTACATATGATAAGCACACAACAGTAAGATTATTATTCTTCATCGACTCTCTAATATAATCAATATCGTATCTGATATTGATTAGATCAGAGAATCGATGAAAAGATATATCTATTATCCATCTAAGCCAGTCGTGTAAAGACGGGCCACATCCGGCCCCCGGGCTGTATCACTGAGACCAGTGATCACAATGTGATTTTTGAAAACATATATATTCTAAATATGTTTTCTTTTGTACATAATTTTTGTTGTTATGGTGCAATAAAGAATAATAAATAAGTATATATTATAAATTATATAATTAAATAAATAAATTATTATTTATAATAATTCTGTACATTTTTTTAATCTGGCCCGCCTATACATCCTAAATTGAATATACGGCTAAATGTACAATGAGTTTGACAGCTCTGATCTTAGCAGAGCCATGTGTACCATGCAACTGCTAAATATAGTCAAATATATATTTTTTTATATATACAATTATTGTAATCCATCGTGGCACATCAAGGCAGTGTACCCAAGGTCTCAGTCAAGCACTAGTAACCTCGATAAGTCACGCTGAAATATGTGCCCCAACGTCTCCACGGTAGGGCACATGGAGCCCAGAAGCCAAAATGTTTTCGACAAGAAACAAAGAAAACACCCAACCCAATACGATCAATCATACTCATGAATACAAATATATGTATTGTGCGAGAATCGAACCTACTATTTTTAATACGCCACCTATTTTTTCTATAATAATAGAAAGTTTTATGTAAATGCTATAGTTATTGTATTGTTGACGTTTGATTAATTATTATCAATAGCTGCTAATTTACAAATGTAGAAGCGTACGATTTCAGGGGATTTCTAGTTATATCAGGCATTTGGATTACCCTCGTTTTAGATTTAATCACGGAAAAGTTTGTACATAACTCTTCCCGTAACAGCCTATTTAGAGTTTCAGCTTATATTTATAACCTATAATTTATAATTATATATATTATACATGGCAGGTTATGTAATCTTTTTAGTATGAGTGTAATTGCTAGGTGGTAGTAGAGTGATAATGTTGCATATACGAGTACATTTTTATACTACGGGAATAAGATAGAAGGTGATGACCCACCTAATGGAAAAAATAGTCGTAAATTAAATAAAAAAAATATAAAACAATATTCATGTTATTAACCAACCAACGGACCAAAACACGTAACCAAAGGTAGTTACGTGTTTTGGTCCGTTGGTTGGTTAATAACATGAATATTGTTTTGTATTATTTTACAAATTAGGTGAAAATTTATAAGACTTATTGTTCGGTCAGGCTGTAAAAACCAACTGCGGTCAACAGCATTAGAATAGTTAAAAAACAATTTCCCCGATATCATAAGTCATCTAAAATACTTAGGTTACTAAAATCCGATGAGTATTCAGGACTAATTTAAGTGACGATAATTCTAGTGGGGATTACACTCAATCAAATTCTACGTAATACTAAAAATACAGTTTTTGAAGTTGGTTGAAAATTAGAAAACGTTATAACACCAAGAAGATCGTATATCAACTTGACGCTATGAAACAAAGCAATTACTACCTTGCAATAAACTTTATCGTTAATGGCCCGTCATTACTCAGAACATATATCACGTTTATCCAGCTTTTATATTAATACATCACATAAATTTATTCCTCTGTAGAAACCCGCATTTAGCATACGGGACAAGTATATCTTGAGAATAGTCCGATAGACACGAACAGTGACTTGATAGTAATATTACAACAGACATCGTGTAATTTATATCTATACTAACTAACCCGCGCAACTTTGTCTGCATCACACTTGTCGTTATATCGCCCAATTTACGTAATATCTTTTAAATTATAGCCTATGTGTTATTCTGATGTATAAGCTATGTTATCGTAAAATTTCGCCAAATCCGTTCAGTAGTTTTTGCGTGAAAGAGTAACAAACATCCACCCATACTCACAAACTTTCGTATTTATAATATTAGTAAGATTATATCTCGTAGTCATCATCATATCATTTCAGCATATGTTCGGAATATGTTCAGTACTGAACAAAGGTACTCCCCCAAAAATTTCCACGACCATCTTTCCTGCGCTGCTCGTATCCAATGTTTTCCCGTAGTAAATAAATAAATAAATACAAAACATATACGCCCGTACATAACATATAACATGAGGGAAATAAGTAAAAATATCTAAGGGATATGAAATACGTAATTTAGTGAAAGTTATTGCTCGAAAAAATTGGTTACTTTCACCTCGGACAATAAATTGTTTCGGCATAACTTAATCATGTTTTATAACCAATTTCAAGGGTAGGCGATAGCTTCGTAAATTACAATGAGTATTATTTGAGGGAAAAGGAGATTATTAAAGTGAACTGATGAACTCTTTGTTATGAATGTACCATGTCAGGATGAGCTCCACGCGGTTCTCCCTGGAAACCACCGTGACAAAAGCCTGGTGAATTTCTCACGATAGGCTAAATGACCTGACCTCATACTCATCCTATCATCCTCCACTGGT
Organism: Achroia grisella; assembly: GCF_030625045.1. Lineage (NCBI taxonomy): Eukaryota > Metazoa > Arthropoda > Insecta > Lepidoptera > Pyralidae > Achroia > Achroia grisella. Next base: position 147,579 of record NW_026712745.1, read on the forward strand.
GCCCCACCAGCATAAACTGTTAGCACAATCGTGTGCAGCATTCCATTATCATCCCTAAAAAATATATTATTATTTTGATTAATTAAAAATGGATGGATATTCGACTGTATTCTGTTTACTTTAAGCTACAATTAACATATAAAGAATTGACGAATATATGTAATGTCCATTTGTAAGTCGATTTTGATTATTCATTTTGTAATCGATAGTGCTGATTTCTAATGTGCTGATTATAATTCTGTTGTTGTAGCAGTTCATATGTGTTATTTTTTAAAATAAAACTGTCAATATATATGTTGTCAAAATTAGTTAAAGTTTTAACTTTTTTGTTAACTTTTTTTTAATTTACCCACATTGTCATAATAAAAAAATGGTACCGACTACAATTATAATGTAACAAATCCTTTTAAAACATTTATAAAGAGATAAAGATAAAACAAGCTTATACTGCAATCTCTATGAGACTACGAGGGTCAAGGTTAGGTCGTTTTAGACTTATTTCCTCAAATTAAAAATATAAAAGTGATAAAATTATTAACTGTAGTACATACTTCCACAGCCGGTAATCAGAACCTTTGATCATATAGTTATTTATAAACTTCAGCGTGTAATTATTATTATTATATTGTTAATCGAATTTTAACACGAATCATTTTGCGTTTAGTTTAGTCCTTATGACGGTTGATGAAAACAGCTGACACCTATCGATATTGACATCGCTGTACTCCAGTCAACGGTTGTACTAACCGTTATCAAATCATGATAACTTATCATTTACACTAAGGTTGTATCTTAGTGTAAATATTAAGAGAAGTAAATATATTATTTGAAATATATCATAATATGTATAGTCATAAATATACATATAAATAAAAACTTAATAACACATGTAATACATTACAAGATAATCTAAAATGACAATAAAGGAATTATTATAATTCCAAATACCAGATTATGTTTTACCCGCGTCTATAGATGAATACCACAATTCCCTTGTCTAAATATCTCATTAAAAATCTAATCGTCCATAATGCGCGGCTGTACGTAACATTTACTGGATTCGTTATAGAATTAATTTATCGCTCATATACCTCAGAAAACAAATTTATCACGTTGTAAATTTAAAGGTGCTTTAGCAGAACGGGCCATGCCATTAATACGCCGAATATTAAACGCAGTACTTGTTCTTACATGTATTTATATTCTAATTTTGTAATTTGCCAAATTAACTGTAAATAATTGCGTATAGTAATGTACTTCAAGTTTAGAGCAATAGAGTCGCTTTTTCTACGTTCACAAAGTTATCGTTTAAGCCGTTTATTGTCCATTACTGAAAACAGGCGCTCTTATAAAAGCTACAAGAAACACAATAGAAGTTACGTAACGAAATGTACTCATTACTACGGTATTAGACTCTAATAATGCTCAATGAAATTTGTGTTTGTTAATGGTTGTGTGCACAACACGTCGACAATATACTATTCTTCTGACTACCCTATTAAGGATTGTAGACGTAACAATGACTGATGTGTGAGATAACAAGAGAGATTATCGTAATCTCGTAAGCCAACCAAAGAGTGAAAGCTGTATACCTTTATGTGATTGGATTCGTAGAAAAAGGTTAAAATACCCTTAAATGTGGAAGAACCAAAAACCATTTTGTCCTTCGGATTAATTGAATCTGGAAACACATAAATATACATATATTTATATTTATATACATATACCGCAAGTGATCTATTAAACCCGGACATCCGCATCCGGGAAACTCAGCCTACAATATAATATATGGCTTTTTTCTCAACAACATATTGGGAAGCTTTAAAGCAGCCCCAAGCGACGTCATTTATTGTGCTAGTGTGGGTTGGGATAGGTTACACTTGACAGTGTGTGATTGTAGTGTAGATGGAT